>NW_006781329.1:1017655-1034791 GCF_000442215.2 Lipotes vexillifer
GGGGGGGGGGGGGGGGGGGGCGCACTCATCTGCACAAGAAAGACCACAGAGCTGGGCTCCCCAAGGCTCTGACCTCACCATCTCCCTCACCAGTGTACATAGCCTTAATTCTGTTGTTTCTAGAACTCTAGTTCAGAATATCCTGTATGAAGACCACCACCTCAGAAAAAAAGAGAAATGTGCAGAGATATCAATCATTCCTCTGAAAAATTTTTTTATTGGAAATTCAAGTGCAAAGCTAACTATATAACTTACAGCATGTTTCTGCCAATAGTCTCTTAGAACAGGCCTCTTTTTTTTATGCACAACAACTTCCTGCATGTCTTCAAGAGAGGGATGCTGGCCAATTTCCTCCTCAAATGGCAACATGTACTCATCTACAGGTCCTGAAATGTAAAAAAAGGGGAAAAATCATTTTAATTCAAATCTTCCTAACTTCCAAACTGGAACAAGCTTTCTAAAACACACTCTGTATCACCTTTTCCCAACTGTCATATGCTATGGTGACAGGAGAGAAACAAACGCTCAACTGTACTATACCGCAGTGTGACGCAAACTTTAGAGGAAATCAGAAAGTCTGTAATTTGGCATGTAACTCTGCTAAGGACTGTGAAAGGAGCTTTAGTACCTGTTGTATGAGGAATGCCTATCTCTGCTTGTATATAGCACATAGGGAACCATGGATCTCTGCATATTAAGGACATATTAAGGACATAATATAGCTCTTTTAGCACTCCTCTTGCAATTCAGATCAGACTGTAAACAGTAGTGCTTTCATCTCTGAGGATTTTGGGTTCGGTCTGCTGCTATAACCATTTTTATTCTGACATGCCCAAACCCCCTACACACTCCACATGAGGAATTATGTACCCCAGAGTCATACCTCTTCTCTGCCCTCACAAGAGCTGCCAGATATTGTTTTTTTAAAAATCACAAATGTACTCTACAGAAAGGGTTCCCAACAAATCAGAATGTGCCTTCACAGACAAGCAAGGTTTATTCTACATGTTCCTTTTTTTCTTAGGCCTATGCAAATACGGAAATTCAGTTAGGAGTTTGTAATAACTAATAATTGATGAGCACTTATGCTGACCAGGAACTTTGTATTATTTACTTCCATTTTATCTTTACAGAGTGAAGGTGGCATTATCCTATTTTACAGATAAGAAGCTCAAAAAAAAAGTTCCATAATCTGCACAAGGGCATACAGCTGTTAAGTGATAGAGCTGGAATTTGAATCCACCTCAATGACTCTAAAGTTTGTGCTTTCAATCACTAAACTGTCTCCCGTTGACAGAAATTGGTCACTAATGAGCAATTTCAGTGACCAGATGTGTCTGTATATAGACAAACCTTGTATAAGTTCTCAAAACACACCAAATACTCCTGCATAGAATATAAGTTATAAACAGCTGATCAGGAAGGAGGCCATCTAACTCAACCCTGTCTAAATATAAGAATCCTTGATGGCTGGATAGTCAGTCTCTGCTGAAGCATTTCCAATCACTTAGAGTACTGACATTCTAAGGTGTCTATTTAACCCTTGCTACTCAAAGTGTGGTCCACAGGTCCAGCACTGGCACTGATGGGGTAGCTTTTGTAAGAAATGTAAATATCAGGCCCCACCTCAGACCTACCGAGTCAAAATCTGAATTTTAACAAGATTCCCAGGAGTTTGGTTTGCACATTAAAGTTCGAGAATCACTGAACTGAACCATCAACAATTAGCCATCTAAAACACTGAAAAGCACTTACGTTAGCAGTGTTCATACTGTCCCCTCTGCTTCAATTTCTGACTTGAATCAGAAATGCCTGACTGCAATTGAGTATTTCATAGCACGTGCAAGGCATTTAAGAAATGTAAGCATCTATCCTTATCCTATTCTTTTTCCATAAAAACTTCCCTGATAACCTCTCCTCCTCACCAACAAAGCAAGTCCTCACACCTCTAAACTCCCATAACACTCCCTTAACATTTCTCAGGTATTAACATTCATCCAAAAACATTTACCTATGTAGACAATTCATACTTACCTTACTCTGGAGTTAATTGTCCAGGATACATTTTATCAACTAAACTGTATTAACTGTATATTACTTGTGTATCCCCTATAACACTACATCCAATTGGCTTGCTTTGGAGAGTTCATATTAATGAAATTCTTAAGAAATATATTTTCCTGTAACATCTGCCATCTAACCTACTTGTGCCTCCATAAATGCACGCAATAAATGCATTTTTTCTTCCACTTTGAGCCAAAACACACTGAACAGCTTACTCTTCTTCCTATAGACTTCTAAGCTAAAATTATATCCAAATTGCTTCAACCTTTCTTAGGTTCTGGATCCATTCCCACGCCAATTTTGGAAGAATGAATGACTGTCCATTCCTGAGCACTTTCCACTAAATTCCCTTTAAAAGCAGAGTATCCCAAATCAAGTTTCATATACCAGAGGTAGTCTGTCCTACACTGAGAAACTATTACAGTACTCAGAAAATATTCTTATAAACATAGGTTAAGATGGTTATAAAATTAAAATTTAAAAAGACTGAACTAATTTACTTGGTTTGGGAGTTTAATAGGAAATTTGCCTTATATTGGAGAGAGTAGAGACCTTCTGAGGAGCATTAAAGACAGAATACCTACAATGCTATAATTCTGTCACACTAGGAATATAATATGCAGGTTTATAATGAGTCAATCAATGTAAATATTTTTAGGACTTGAAAAGGACTTCAAGAACAAGGACTAGGAATCCCTTAAAACCAAGGTGATGTGCTAGGGAATGTAACTTATGTTCACAATAATGTCTACATCAGATCAGACTTACAAAGCTTTAAGGAGGCAGAATCTAACTTGTACTATAACACACGCTCATTCTGGGTCCTGGAGGATAGAATGGTAATTCAATCCATCACGGGAGCGCTGAACAGAGAGCCTGAGTATCCTGGGAGGCAAAATCCCCCGACTCTATGTGCACCTCCTCTCACCCAAGAGTTGACTTTAACTCTTAGGTGTCTCAGGACCGTTGTGATCTTACCAAAGTAGCAGCCCTCTCCCTGAATCTGGATCAGAGTTTCAAATCTTGATTTCACCACTTATCACTCTGCAACTAAAACAGACAAGCTATTTAATTTTTACTTAAAATTTGAGCGTCAAATTCCTCACAACTGAGGTGATAATTACCTCCAAAGTTGTTTTAGGAAATAAGCTAAAGGTATGTAAAGTGCCCAGCAAAACATCTGGCAATGGTAATGGATCAATACATATCAGTACCTTTCCTCTCCTGCCCTCCCCATCCCCTGCCTCCTGAATTTTCTTTATGCTACTAGCACCTCTTGGAGTCTATTTTTAAAAAACTGTACTTTAAAATATTACCTTTGAGAGTAATCAACCCTTTTCATACATGTGTAGTAGGTACAGGTATACATATATATGTATATGTCTTTTAAAAAAATATATGTTCCCTTACCATCTGCAGCAGTACAGCGAGAAGCCAGTTCCCACAGGACTAATCCCATGGCGTACATATCTATCCTCAAAAATGCATCCCTTTGGAAGTTTATAGCACCCTCTAATACCTCTGGAGCCATATACCTTCGGGTACCAACCTGAAAAAGATGTTGAAAGCAAGCAGCACTTACTAACTTTGTGAACTAACATTTTATGATTTTGTAAAGAGAATCAAAACCAAGTGTGCTCTAATATCAGGTAAGATAACTAAATTATGACCACCAGAATTTTATTCCATTTCAAGTAATACAACAGCAAAGACCCTGGAAACAGTGGATGCAACCATCAGTAGGGACTGCTTAAATAAGTAAGAGTACTATGCAGCTCTTAAAAAATACATGAGGTAAATCTATAAGGACAAACATGGAAAGATTTCTAAAAATACTGTAAGATGAAAACAGCAAAGAACAAAGCAGTATATATACTAAGATCCCTCCTGGATACACTTAACAGATATATCAACAGACATTATGCTGGTCTAGGCTTCGACTTTTTCCCCCTCCTGGAAGTAATCACAAGAAACTGAACAATGGTTATTTGTGGAGAGAGGATGGAACAGAGAAAAAAGGCTGTATACTTTTCAACTGTACATTGCTTGAAATGTATCTTTTTTTAAAAGAATACTCCTTTTGAGGGTTTCTCTTTCTCTGTGTGGGGAAAAAAAAACCTAATAAAATGAATTAGCCAAGTACAGGATGGATAAACTTTTTCAAGTTCTGTTTCCACAAAATCTATGTATTTGTTTCTTCATGAATTCTGTCTTAAATTCTTTATTGATATCTGTCCCTAACAATCTGGTATTTCTTAGTAATGTAACTATGGTTACTAAGCTAGCACAGCTAACTCTGGTTGGTGCTTGACAAGATTCATATATGAACACTTAAATAATTTCTGTGAGATAGGTGGTTAGATTAATCCACTTGAGTTTAATAGGTCTAGGGAGCGGCCCAGATACTGGTATTTCCAAAAGCTCCATAGTTAAGTGACTATGATCTATAGACTAGAAGTTGGGCAATTATCTGCAAATATACATATAAAGAGATGTTTAAGAAAAAATAAGGATAGATCACTAAGACCCTGAAGTTCAAAAACCCGAAGTTTTTAATTAATTTAATAAGGAGAACACTTTAAAGAAAGGGTAAAGAGGTAGCTTTGCCTTTTTTGCTACTTTAAATAACTATTTTAATTGTACTGTAAGTAAGCTTTTCCCCAAAATCTACTTTTCTCCTGAAGATAAATGTATGCCTTCCAAAGTACTTCTTATGAAATGATGACATCTTCCTTTTTAGTATAAAATGTCCTCTCTTTTATAAATTGATGATGATATTAGAGAAAAATGTTATTTTTTTTCCAGTGTTCTTTGCAATATATAAAATATGCAATAACAAGCATTTTGAAACTTTCTGGTCCATGAAATCTAAAGTCAAGGAATCAGTGATGTATTAGTCATTATTTTATATATATATATATATATGTAATTATTATGTATTAGTTATTTTTACCCTCATCATGTAAGCCAATCATGAGGGCATTAAAAGATGAATGAAGGGAGATTAGTTCGGTGCTTTGCGATGACCTAGAGGGGTGGGATAGGGAGGATGGGAGGGAGGCTCAAGAGGTAGTGGGTATGAGGACATGTGTATGTATATGGCTGATTTGCTTTGTTGTGCAACAATAACACAGTATTGTGAAGCAATTATACTCCAATAAAGATCTATTAAAAAAAAAAACTTGAAAAAAAAGAGATATGAATGAATCCCCAAATTCTTTTCTTAAAAAGGGGGGAGGTTTATAAGGTATCGAAGGATTAAACTCTTCCCAAAATTTAGTCTTAAGGTAATCAGACAATCAGCTCAGAAGCCTGGCCCTAGGCTTCCTGCACAATCTCCCATCTCAGTTACATTCTCCGCAAAACTGCCTTCCTTCCCAAATACATATGTTGTCAACTTTTCTAGAACTATGACTGCTGACTAAATTCTTAAATCATTAGTCAATGTTGCCAAAATTTGTTGTGCTATGTTCTTGGAGGTCAGTAGGACACACTGGGCAAAAAGAAAGCTGAGAATCAGATGATCAAATAATTTGCCTGATTTGAAAGATGAAGTAATGATTGTGCAAAATCATTTGGCTTTGTAAGGAAATATCACCTTTCAGGTCAAACTGGTTTGAAAACACCTTTCCTAGAGCCTCAGTTTCTGAGAATAAAATGTATGGATAATGTTCTTTTCCTCTTTGGCTTCCTTAAAGGCTCCCATTGCTGAAGTCTCTGTGCAGACCTTGGTTAGTAGAGTTAAACTCCTTGCTCAGGGCCTTACAAGTGCTCTGAACTCTGGAGAGAATTCAGAGAAAAGCTATAAAGTTGATTAAAGAGTTAAAGAAGCAATAGAGACCAAGAAGCAAGAAACTATCATTGCTGTGTGGAAAAACAGGCACCAGACCTTAGTACGTTATAAGATGAATAGTGACTGATTATTCTTCCATTCCTCTTAAGATAGTGAAAGAATTAACAAGTTAAAACTAGTGAGTTAATATTAAGAACTCCCTAAAAGAATGAGGCTTATTAAAATGTGTTGGATTCTTCTTTGATTACTTTTAAAAATAGAATCCTATGACATCTAAATTGTTTTCTGAATTGCTCGATCTAAACCACCTGAGGTCCTAACAGTCCTTCATCACCATAGGAAAATATCTTCCTCAGCAAATTTAACACGTTACTCTTAAGAGAGTCATTTTTTTTTTTTTTTTTTTTTTTTTTGGCAGTACGCGGGCCTCTCTCACTGTTGTGGCCTCTCCCGTTGCGAAGCACAGGCTCCGGACGCGCAGGCTCAGCGGCCATGGCTCACAGGCCCAGCCACTTGGCAGCATGTGGGATCTTCCCGGACCGGGGCACGAACCCGTGTCCCCTGCATTGGCAGGCGGACTCTCAACCACTGCGCCACCAGGGAAGCCCAAGAGTCATTTTTATATTAGATACCAATTTAAGAACCGGCACAATAGTTTAGACCAACTGATCCCAGATGCCATCTAAGAAAATATGGGACAAGATTATTTTTTCTTACAGTTTACAGTTATCATCCTTACCTGTCCATGGGTATCACCTGCAGACTTGCCAGCCTCAAACTTTAAAGCCAACCCAAAGTCAGCAATGCAAGCTGTCAGATTGTTTTTCAACAGCACATTTTTACTTTTGATGTCCCTTGCAAATAGAAAGATAAAGTATTCAAATTCAGTTTAAACAAGTTATCTTTTAAATTTTTTGACTGTAAGTAGGAAGACAGACTATGTATGCTTTTAAAAAAAATAGTTATTTCAAAGTATAAAATACAGAAAAGGGGAGAGGGACAAAAAGTTTACAGTCTCCAGAGAGCTTGAAGCACAAGAGTACAGTGACCTAGTCGTATCCATTACATGGACAATAAGAAGGAATTTTCTCCATAAAGCAGTTTTATCAAGAGCTGCCATTCCAAAACTACTGTGCAGCCTACATGTTATCTATGTCACTCCTAACTACCAATCATAAAATTGTTGTTTTTTAAGATGATAAGCATATTTCAGAGTTTATAGTTAGAAACTCTCATTGACACTGAAATTTAAAAACCAAAATGAAAGAATTTTCAGTAATAGCTGAATTGGAGCTTTTTGCCCATTGGCACAGGCCTACATTTTAAAACGGTCCCTTATTTTAATGGTTCTTACTATATTCACCAACTTGGCTGTACAAAAGCATCTCTACGAATGTATAAGAGAAATTTTTCACCATAAACATACACTGCTCCAGCTGGATCCTGGTGTTCCAAGAAGAGTAACCATTTTAAGGCAATCAGATGTCTTCCTCTACACATTAGCCTCAACTAGCTCATCCTAGGGCTTACTAGCAAGCTCAGTAAGCTCGTTTACCCCAGTAAACACACCGGTACCATGAGCAATGGTAAATTTATGTGTGCAGACACAAAGTGTGAGACAGAGGACGCATGGATAGACAACCACAAATGCTACAAAAATCAGTTTTGGACTCAAACGATTTTTAGGGACCCTACTTATAATAACCTTTGGGGGTTCCAAAGGATTAGTTCCCTATAGGACCAGGTGAGGTGAGCAAAAATCCAGGAAGAGGCAGTTAGACTATGTAGGAAGGTGAGAAGGGAAGCTATTTCTGAGGTAGAAGTCATTTATGGTTTTCAAAATCAGAATCTACATTAGAATTGGAATAAAAGTAATGCCTCCCAGCAACCTAAGACACCACCTGATGGCACTCAACTAAGTATTTGTTAAATGAATCAGTTAATTTAAAACATCCATCTTTAAACTGAATATAAGATGACAGATTGACCCACAATGGCAAACTGAATCCCATGTTTAAGGGAACTAAGGGTTTCCCTTTTAAGGATATGACAATTGTTGGGTCCAAGTACTATTTCTTCACTGAAAAAGAAAATTTAGTAAACCCAATTATTCAAATAATACCTCCTTCCACCTCAACTTAGGTAATGCTCACATGGTCATTCAAAACACAAGCAAAAAAGATACTCAAAATCTCTCCTTAATTACCTCCCCTTATACCTATTTATTATCATCTTTGAAGTAAATCATGTTTTGAGGTAAAACAGATTTCTCCTTTGAGACAAAGAAAATACACTTTCATTCTTAACTATGTTTTCGGAAATGAGACAAACTGAAACAGAAGTCAATAATTAACCTTTGATAATGATGTTAATATATACATTATTCAAAATACTTCCTGGCCAATCTCAAAGCTAATTTGAAAAACAAGTGAAAATCAATGCCTCCTATAGCATGATTAGGTAACTAGGGGAAAAATAAATTTTGCCCAGGGGATTGAAAGTTTAAATAATAAATACTGAATTATTGGGTAAAATAATATAAATTTAGCTCTACCTGTGAGATATGGCGGGTTTGTGGCCATCTTTTAGGCCAGGTATATCCTCATGTAAATATGCCAATCCTCTAGCCATGGTTTCTGCAATATGACACAATTCATTCCAAGAGACCACATTAGCCTTCAGAAAGTCTGATAGTGAACCCTAAAGAAAGGGGGAAAAAAAACAACTTATGTTCTTGACAAAAGCCGTATGTATATGGAGACTTTCCTTTTTACTTTTAAGAGGTCATGGAAGGCAACATAGTTTTCCTTTCAGTGAATAATATCCAAAACGCAATCTTTCTGGAAGGGTTCAAGTTTCACATTAATAAACATTTGAAAGGAACACCACTAATCTTTAAAGGTTTGCTACAAGCACAGTCGGTCAATTTCCCATTGAGAAGGCAAAATTTACAAAAAAAAAAAAAAAAAAAGATTATTGAAAATCTAAAGTTCTAGAAAATATTTTAAAAGTTAAAATATACTGACTATAGAGATGTTATAAATAGGACTAGAAGAACAAAAAATTAAAACATATGAACAACAACTAACCTAAAGAATCTTCCTCTAGAGATTACTGCCAACCTTTTAGTCAAGAATTAAGGGAATTAAAAGAGCCACTTTTTTCTGACAGTGATGAAAGTGATTGCCAAGAAGATCACAATTTCCTACTTCATTAATGTATACTTTCATACTAACTCTGAAAGCAGAAAAATTGAGGAAAAATAGCAAGTGTGTTTTGGTGGTAATTACCCTACAAGTCAGTGACTGATCAAAGATCAGATAAATTTCCTGACCCTAGTTTTGTCACTAAGTGACATCGATTAAAGAATTCTAAGAAACAAGATTCAAGCTGAAAAAATGTCTCATGTAATAAAAGTGGACAGTAAATGGTAAATGAAAATTCCTAAGCATTGGCTATACTAAAATAATTATTTGTAAGAGAGGTAACTGCAGCACAAGAAATCAGGGACAAAAGACTGGTATTATATAAGTAGAGGGTTAGGTGAAAAAGTTGTCATCTTTGTTCTTCTATTAAATAAATCATTTTTAAAGCAGGTTTTTATTTATAAATATTAACCAACTATAATAACACACTGTTCCCAGAAAAATAAGTGAGGGCTTTGTAGCCAACATTAGGAAGTAAGCCAACCCTGACTTCACTGAGTTAAAATGGAAAGTAGTTTTACCTTTTCATGAAATGCTGTGATTAGCCAAAGATCCACATCAACACTGGTACCTCGTTTTTCTGCACCAATGAACTGTAATATGTTCTCATGCTTCATTCCAGGCAAACTATAGACTTCATATTCATTCTGCCATGATTGTTTGTCCTAGAGATAAAAACAATAGTAAGAATGCAAAGAACACAGGCAAATAAACCATATCTAAGAGAGTACTCAAGTAAGTTCTAAGGCAATTTTTTTTAAAGGCTAAGTATTAAGAGATTCTTTGGTTTTGTTTTGTCCTGTGTTTTAATAAAAGAAAACTTTGACAACAGGTAACAGTTACATACCAAATGCCTGCCCTGCCCCATTCCTTCAAACATACTTTTTTGTGTTTGTAATTTGTAAACATAGAAGTTGATCAGAAATACCGCACTTCTGAATCCTAACAATGGCAACACATTCCACATACAAGTTAGTACTACAGTGTAATTTTATCACGGTGTGAAGTTACCTGTGTTACTATTAAGAATAATCTCTCTGAGAGATGAAATTCAGGGAGAATGACTTCATCTAAATAGAAAACAAATTTTTTTCAAACACTAACAGCATGTCAAACCTTCTTAACAAAATGTTTAGAATACCCTGCAGAGTCAATAAGAGAGCAATGGGTATAAATATGCAATACAATAATTTGAAACACCCCAGATTCACTTGTGCCTGCAAGTGATCCATACCTCTTACATGTCTACTTATAAAGGATTAGTTTCTTTTCACAATGGGAGAATAACGAAAGTGGGAGGCACCATAGCATAACGGTTAGGAACCCTCTGGATCCAAGCTATCTAAGAACCTTTGGCATGTTACATAATCATTCAGCTTCCTGATCAGCAAAACAAGGACTGTAGTGTGTGCCTCATAGGGTTGTTGTATTACACATATATTGTGTGTTATATTATATGTATGGGTAATAATACATATTAGTGAGTACTCACATGTAAAGTACCTCTATCTGACACAACAGAACCATTCAGTAAAATGTTAGCTACTGTTGTTGTTACTCTTATGTTAATAGCATCCAAATGTGCTTCTCTAATTTTTTAAGCTTCCTCACATGAAATAAGAACCCTGATCTTCTTTGTGAATCCTGGCCCAAAAGACTTTTCTTTTGAGAACTAAACTTCAGTTAACAGTATTTGCGTTGCTACCAAAAAAAAAAGTAATAAACTTCTTCGCAGACTCTAAGAAACAGACTTTCAAGGAGGTAAGAGGGCAAAAATCTAGGTATATTAAGACAAAGAAATTGAATAATTTTGGTATAAGGAAGATCTACTACACAGGTGCAGGGGTGAAGCCTGCATCAAAAAACCCAGCCAGGATCGCAATACCATGCACGGCATTAGCCACAGGTGTGTATAAGAAGAAAACAGGAACAAAGGAATTATCATAAATCTATACCACCAATGGAGCAAAACTAAAGAATATCTCAGAGGTGCATGAGACCAGGGTTTTATTAGGTTGGCCCCCTTTAATAGAAAAATAAGTCAACAGTAAACCAATTATTTGGAGTCTTGATTCAATGCCTCTGAAAATTCACCAAACAAAATCTGAAATGATTACACCAATACTGAAAGTAGAACAAAAATGAATCAGTCTGGAAATATATCTCCAGACAGTGATTTTAAAACAAAGCACACTACTCTTTCAATATTCTGTTTGCTTTTTCTGATAATGTCAAAGGGACATTAAAAGTTAACCACTCTGGGCTTCCCTGGTGGCACAGTGGTTGAGAGTCCGCCTGCCGATGCAGGGGACACAGGTTTGTGCCCCGGTCCGGGAAGATCCCACATGCTGCAGAGCGGCTAGGCCCGTGAGCCATGGCCGCTGAGCCTGCGCTCCGCAACGGGAGTGGCCACAGCAGTGAGAGGGCCGCGTACCGCAAAAAAAAAAAAAAAAGTTAACCACTCAGACAATGAATTATATTTTTTAATTAGAATCCTCATCTTCACTTTGCATTTCTGTAGAATTTTTACTGGCAAAAAATCTCCTATATGCTTATGTATTGTAATTCCACCACTCTAAACAAACATGACTGTTGTACCATTAATTTCTCAGATGAGAAGGCAGACATAAAAGGGCTAACCACTTTCCCCGGTATCACAAAGAACCACCATGAAACATATGGCTTGTGTTTTCAGACTGTTTCTGAGTTACAATAACCTAGCCAGTTGCATCTTTTAAAAAATATATGCAGACCAGAAAACCACGATAAACATACCTGTATTGGAAATATTTTCACAGCCACATATTCATTGAGTAACTGGGCTTTCCACACACAACCAAATCTTCCCCTTGCTTTCACTTCTAGTAACTGCAGTGGCTTCAAACCTAGTAATGGAGAAGGAGGGGGTGGTCCTGGGTCCTACAGATAAACAATAATAATATTATCTAAAGAGCAGCACATGACACATCTCGCTTCTAAATATCAGAGAAACGTGAGTATACTGAGAAATCGATTGACAGAAACGGTAGACACATACAAATGACATTAACTTCAATCTTGCCAAAACTGAATTCTCAAGCATTACTAATTATCTATAGTGATCAAAAAGCAAAAAACTTGAATTAAGAGTTTTCATAATAACATTCCTACTGCCATATATATATATACATATATATATATATACATATATATATATATATATATATATATATATATATATATATAGCAATCAGGAGAAAAGATCTAAAATCTTTTTGATCCAGTCTCACTAATTCTCTTAAGATTTTTCTGTGACCTTCAGGATATTACTAATGGTATTTTAATTTCATCCAGTTGATTATTCCTTATAGGATAAGGATTTGAAAAGTGCCAGATACAGCAAATTATGGCTATGTCTCAAAGAAACCACTCCTCAAAATCCATTACTTTCCCCAGTGAGTGTTTAAATCTTTCTTCATTAATATCAGAAATACCCACAGCTATTCTCAAACACATTACAAATAGGTATTTCAAATACAAAGCACATAAAAGGAATATGTAAGTTAGTGTTGCTATAACCAAACTGCTCCATTCATTCTAACTTTTCCACCCAGTAACAATTTATCCCTTTGCTTATAATTACTTCCCAGAATTGATCTGAGATAATATTAGTATTCTGGGACTCATGGGCAAAGAAAGTACAAATAATTCAGAAAATAAGTGGTCATAGTATTAGATGAGAAGGTATGGAAAATGAAAGAGAAGTATACTGCTATAGTTAATTTTTTAAGTGGAGCAACTATAATATATAAATAGGAGTACAGCATCACCAGGGAATCCTCCTATACAAAGTAGAGTGGCTACCCTTCGCTGAAAACATTGTATTAGTTAAATATCTGCAACTAAAGCAAGAGGTAGAAAGCCTTTTGGAAAGCTTCCAGAGGAAAGTAGTAACATGTTTGAAGGCCTGTGTAATGAGTATTGTTAGCAAGAACTAAAATTTCTGTGGCAACAGCAACAGACTTTATGACACTGGGTGGCACCTAAGACACTTGGAGATTGTATGTCATCCCTTTATCAATGCATGTCTCTCTGCCTTTACTCTCCTTCCTTAAAACAAACAAAAACCTCCTCTTCTAATGCCTCAGGACAGTTAGTGCTCCCTTTAGGCATTATTCAGCCCCTGGATGCCACTCAAGATTTTTTAAAAGTTGGCATCTATATTAGAAAGACCCTCAGCAATAGAAACACTGCAAAGTATTAAAGAGAAAAAATAATGTAATTTCTTCTTCTAAAGTAGACAATCTTTCTAAAATGGTTTGAGAATTCCTATTTTAAAACAGTATGATAAACCAGAAGACTTCCTGTGACCCATTTTAACATCAGATATTTATTTTTTAAATGTCTGCAAAAGTTGCTTTTCCTTCACACATTCAAAACATGAAAGGTTAGTAGAGCTAAAGATTATTTTAGTTTAACAGAGTGACAAGAAAGTCAGATGTACATCTTACAGAAGTATGGCCTCTCAAATTATGATTCTCAGTGGGAGGGGACACAAGACGCTCTGGAGAAGTTTTACCAGAACTGAATCCTCCCTCCCTCATTCCTTGACTGATCACATATATCTGCAATAAGAGACCCCACTGATCGGAGTATATGACTTATGTGAATGTGGAGACAGGAGGGAACAAGTTGAAACCACTCTTCTAGAGGCAAAGAAAACCACTCAGTGCTCTAAGTTCAAGAATTATTGGATAACTGCATAAAAGAATAACTATGCTAACAAAGTTCACTTTGAAAAACTTTAAATAACTATAAGGTTAAAGTCAATGATTCCCCCTCCTTTAGAGATAAGTTAGAAAAGTTGAGTTTTCAAAGCAGGGATGACAAAAATTAAAGCATGCAGATAAGGGTTGAAAGCTGAAGATGGAAAATAACCAGGTAAAGAGTAATATAGCACTATATGTAAACACTAAAATTTTTAATAAATTGACTGATAATGTCTCTCTAGATAACATACACATTATCCATTCTCTATTCTAAAGAGTACCAACCATATGGATATGATTCAGTCTATAAAATAGGATTTAGATGACTTAATCCACATCTCAAATTAAGAATATGTCGACAGTTCAAAATAAGACTTTACTCTGTATGACAGACTCTAGGTACATCCACCTCACTACAAATAACTCAATTTCATTTATATTCCATTGTATATATGTGCCACATCTTCTTTATCCATTCATCTGTCGATGGACACTTAGGTTGCTTCCATGTCCTGGCTACTGTAGCTGATTCATGTTGTTATAAAGCAGAAACTAACACACCACTGTAAAGCAATTATACTCCAATAAAGATGCTTAAAAAAAGAAAAAAAGACTACCCAAAATAAGACTTTAATATAATATTAACCTTAACTTTAGGAAACAAAAATTTCCAATTCCTATGTTTAGAATTAAAAAAAAAAAATCACTGAATGTTTTCCAAATGCATAGATAAACTTAAAAGTTCCCGTAAGTTTCCAAGACTCTGTTTACAAAGTTTGTAAGCTACCGTTATTTCAGTAAGAAATCTTAGATCACTCTCCTAATGAAATTACCATTATAGTCAGCATTATATATTAACAACCTGAAAATATGCTTTGTCAAAATTACGTATAAGTAAAAAGCTTAAATTTAGGAGAACACAGGCCAGTTTTCAAAGGGTGAGAAGAAGATCTACAAAGGCACACTCCTACAAAATGTCAGAACTTTTAGAAATGATAATTCTACAACTCTTAGAAAGGTTAGGTTCAAAAATGAGAACTCTGTAACAGATTATAACTCTATAAAATCTATACTGCCAGTCAATATATCTTTGCTTTTCTAATAAAATGTTATTGGACTATTCTTCTAATTCATACTTTTCAGTTCTTCCATTTAAGAGCTTACATTTAAAGGAAGTTTTAACCACTTCCCTCATATCTAGCTTTTACTTATCCTATAATCTAAGAATATTAGAAATTATTTTCTGTTTATTAACAGCATTATACTAATTTACCCAAAAAAACCTCATATTTGATTCTAGGAATAAAGATGTATACCCTTAAAATATATGAGAACCTGGGCTTCCCTGGTGGCGCAGTGGTTGAGAATCTGCCTGCTAATGCAGGGAACACGGGTTCGAGCCCTGGTCTGGGAAGATCCCACATGCCACGGAGCAACTGGGCCCGTGAGCCACAACTACTGAGCCTGCGCGTCTGGAGCCTGTGCTCCGCAACAAGAGAGGCCGCGAGAGTGAGAGGCCCGCGCACCGCGATGAAGAGTGGCCCCCGCTTGCCACAACTAGAGAAAGCCCTTGCACAGAAACGAAGACCTAACACAGCCATAAATAAATAAATAAAGCAAAACTGTCAACAAGTAAAAATAAACACAATTATAAAAAAAAAATATATATATATATATGAGAACCTGGGGAGACAAATTCAGACTTCAATTTCATAATGACAACAACATTCTGATATTATCCATAAAACATGGCTTTGCCCTGCTACAGAGAAAAACCACTTTTGGAGGGGTAACTATAAGGACTACAGAGTTCCTTAAAATTTTCCCTAAGTTCCAGCTCTCTTGCAGCACCCATGCTATTTTGCACAGTTAAAAAGATATTCATTAGAACATGGCTCTGATTACATCTCTTCTTTACCCACTTGTATGTGAAAATTACGGCATCAGAAGACATGTTGAGAAGCGACAAACGACAATAGCTGGATAAAGTGCCCCCCCACCCCAGCACCACTACCCAGTATCATTACTATAACCAACAGTGGATAAAAGATTAGAGGTGAAGAGCTGTAAAGCAGTCTGTGATCATTTTACTTATTCTGAGTTCTCCATATGAAAGGTGAATTCTAATCTAAATAAAGCCTTAAACTTCCAGACAGCAAAAGATCAAGTTATACTTCTCTAGCCAGTCCATTTGCTAAAGATGCCAAAGATGAAACTACCTGAAAATATAGATTTCACATTAAAAGATAATGGATTCGACCAGAAAGTCAGCATCTGTTAAAAATGAGCACATGCTGACATTTAAGGTAATGACATACTATAAAAATTAAGCAATACAAGGTTTGTAAGGCTAAAAATCTAGCCATTAGGTATTAACTTCTAGTCAACTAAAACAGTTGTGTTTCTACATTTCACCTTAGATAAGTATAAACACTGGTAACAATTCTTTAAAACCCAAAACTATTACTATGACAAGCCAATCATGTTTTTAATACTAGAAGTGGAAAAAAAACTACAACATAAATTTATAAACTATAGAGGATGCACAATAAAGCAACAACAACAAAAAATCTAAGAACAAAATGTTTAGTATGCATCCACAAAAAGTGCCACAACCATAAAACAAACATCAATGCATCTTACCTCTATCATTATATGAAAGGCGTGCTTGTGAAGAAAAAACACAGGCAAAAGAAATTACGATTTATATCCAGAATGAAATGAAAAATGACACATCAGTTACAAAAGTGAAGGAAGGAGAATAATGATTTAGCTTTTTAAAAGCTGGCAATGATCCAATGTATCATATTTTTTAAATGAGAACTGAGAACACTTTCCTTATAAACGGAGGAAAGTAATATATTCTTTTTAAAATCTTGGACATTACCTATCAGATAAGAGGTATTATTATATAGATGACTCTAGTATGACCCCAAGTTACCTGATCCAATGGACTTCAATCCAGCAAATAAACTAAACCTAGTCCTAAATAATTGTTACTTATTTTTCTAAGAAGTTCTAAGGTCTATTAGCTATAAGAGTTTTTTTTTAAAAAAAGCAATTTAGCTGAGAAGCTATGCGTTGGAATTGGACTCTGGACACCAGAGGGCAGTACTGCCTTTAACAAAAACTGTAGGAGCAGCACAAGAAATTTTTATATAGCTAGAGTTGTTTCTCAGACAGTTGTCCTAAGAATCTAGAATCTCCAACTTCCTGAACTGCTTCATTCCCCTCTCATGGAAGACAGGAGAACCCTTACAGTGAGACAAAAGAACATTTCTGGTGCCTATGTGAGTGTGCGCAACATAAATAATACACTAGGGAA
>NW_006781329.1:1034801-1053663 GCF_000442215.2 Lipotes vexillifer
ACATAAATAATACACTAGGGAAAGAGAATGAGATGGGAGAAGAGTAAGATCAGAACTGAGCAGAACACAGCGACAGACCAGGCCTACTGTTAACCACTTCCCCAGCTACAGTCCAGAGTGAAGAGGTCAAGCAGTGGTGGCCCTGGAAGGAAGTATCCATGCATATTTTTCAGGCTCAGGACACTCAGATACTCATAAAGAACAAGATTTTCATTTTCCTAGTCATCCCACAACAGGTAAGGAAGGGCCCTAATTTAAAATCAAGAGAAATATTGTCACCAGTGTAAAGAAAGACTTCGAATTCCTCCAAACACTTGACTATATTTCCCAGTTTCCAATATTTCTACAGAGAACAAATAGCACTGACGGAAAAGATTTGACAACCTGTTTATATGTACCAGTTGCTTAACTAGTTTTTCTTGCTTCTTGATTTTCTCCTGTGATAATGATTCAGGATTATTTAATAATTCATCTAAAAGGCTTAGCTAATCCCACTATCAAAACATTTTATCAGTACTCCAAAGTAAAATTCATCCCTTGAAAGAAATACATGCCAAATGAGTAACTAGACTGTAGCTTCCAAGGCTTAAACGTCTCTGTTTTTCTTTTCATACCAGTGCTTTCAGAGACAAAGATGCCACTGTAATAACACTGGGCAAGTAGGTGCTGTGCATGCATCTTACCAAAAAGAGTGTACCTTTGCTCAATATACCTCTCAATAAATGAGTATTAGAATAAGCTATAGAACAATCCAAACTAAACAAAAGACACCAAGAGCAGGCCTCAATGCATAAACTATGTTACAAAATAAGAGGCAAAACAGAATCCCCAAAAAAAAAAAATTCACCAAAATACACAAATAGATAAAGAGTAACCAAACAAAATAATCTGTATTCACAACTTGGAAAATGAAACTTGAATATCATGCACTGTGACTGGAGATAATAGTGAAAACCAAATCAGCACATTAATGTCAAGTAATTAGGTTGCTGGATGAGAAAGAGACTTGCTGCTTATTCCTTAAGGGGAAAAGAAATTAACTATTGACAAACATCAGAAAGGAATGAATAATACTTCTCTATTCATTCAACAAATCTTTACTGAGCACCTAGTTTGTGCCAGGCACTGGCTACCCAGGCTCTCATGACACTTACTATAGTGTGGGGAAGAAAGACTAATCAAAGAATCATACTAATGAATGCATAATTATAAAATAAGAGCAATAAAAAGCAATTTAGTTACCTTGAGCAAAGGTAAAGAGAAACCTAACTTATACTGGGCAAGGTAAATAAGAGAAGACCTCCTGAGGAGAGGATCCTTGAGAAATGAAATAAGTACTAGAGGGAGGCAGATAAGGTGGGAAAAAACAGTACTGGGACACATCCTAGATTTCTGACTTGTGCAACCAAATGGTTACTGGTTCCATTTACTGAGAACCAGGTCTGAGAGAGAAGATCATTACGCTTGTATTGTTAAGTGCTTGGAGACATCTAAGTGGAAATATTTAGAACGCAGTTAGATACACAGAACTAGAATACAAAGAAATCTTTCTAGAAATATGGATTTTACTTGCTATAAATATATGTGAAATATACTATAAATTTTCTCTTACTACTTAAACCATTCCAAGATTTATATTTATATATAATTTTTTTAATAACTCACTCAACAACCTCTTTGGATGATCAAGAAGAATTAAGTACCGCTCAACAAAGTATTTGAAAACTGACAAATTCTGAATTTGTCTCCTCTTAGTCATATAATTATCTTACATTCTAAGCTATTTTACAATTGCAAATTTTAAAAAAGACTATTTATTGCCAAGCGGACAGAAATAGAATATGTAAAGAAATAACATAGTATGTGTATCAGGACAAATGCTTCTGAGCTAAGGAAAGCAAGACATTATACATTAACAGATTTAGTAATACTGATACTGTCAAATACACAGCCATGATTCTATCCAATTAGGTCTTCAAAATTCCTCTATGATACATCAACTCCTACTTCTCACATCTTAACTCCTTCCAAAAGCAAAGCATGAAGGCAGACCAAGGTGGATGAATGAGGATTCTGAATAAGTTCCCTAAGAAGTGATTAGCTCCTCAGGGTAGTCAGCACTGGAGTTGCAAGTCTGAAAGAGAGACGGTAGACATGCCTATTCTTCTGGCTGCTGCTCAGGAGCATCAGGTTTATTACTGGGTACAGAAGAAACTTTATTTTTATTTAGCATTTGTGTTCTGCAAGTGGAAAAAAGGAAAAGGACTGTGCTATACATTAATAAATTGTGATGTGATAAAATGGTTATGTTTATCTGCAAGGCTATATATAGTCACTATAAAAACTATTTTAAATGTAAATTATGCACTCTGATCCCTCCCTGTATCCTACTTTAGTTTTTTATGGACCCAACCTAATAATTTACTGAAATGAGCTATTCAATTAAAATTACTTCAGTGGATAATAATAATCCTTGGACATAAATGTCCAAGGCTTTGCCACTCAGCATACTGACTCTAGGCCAAGTCACTTCACCTATATACATCATGGGGTATTGAAAGATTACACTGAGTTAATATGTATAAAGTGCTCTGTATAGTGCTTGACAGAGTACTCAAAATGAAATTTTTTATTATGTGAAATTAACTTCAAAGTATTGACATATATATATGCCAATATTTTGAAATTATTTTCAAGTAAAATCATTTCAATAAATCAATTTTAATATTGAAATCAATGGTTTCAACAAAAATTCTTCCTTTGGAGTACAATTTTGAGGTCATTGGCAATTAACGGCTAAAACTTATTGAGCACTTAAAATTAGCCCAGCACCCTAGATGTGGCTCTTCTCCCAATCACTACAGAAATGGAATCAGACATTTCTCCTTTCCTCCATCTTTGCCCAAAATTGTTGAAGCAATTCCCTTTTTACTCTTTTTACCCTTCCTCTCCAAGCTGCAAAGTCAAACAACCAATCAACCAACCTATTTTTAGTACACCTACATGTTAACTGTGGGCTCCCTTAGAAGGGCCAGCAAAGACTGTCCCTGAGCCACTTAACATTATACATCAAGCACAGTGCCTGGCATACTGTAGGTGCTCAAGCAACAGGTGAATAGTTAAGCAAAAATAAAACTAACCAACCAACGGGAACCCAGCCTATCTGATGCAAGCAGCTTTCACTAACAAATGGACTTCTTCATTTTTATTATCTCGAATTAATAGAAAAAGGTTTGACAGCAATGAAGTAGCTAGGAATGATGGGACAGATGGAGGATGAGGCTCAGGAAATAAAAAACAGAGAAAAGCAAGCTCACTTCTTCCTATCTACCATCTCCTTGCCAGACAAGAAAAAGGAGATATTATGCACTCTGGTCTATATGCATCAGTCCCATTTGCAAATTGGCAAACAACGTGGGGCCCTTCACAGGCCAAAGAAAAACTGATCTCAAGATTTTAAAATTTAATATGTCATTTTTAGAAATAAGGTGCTTTGAGTAATTTTAATGTGCAGCTTTAACTTGTTTTAAGCTTTTGATACAACTTTTTTTTCCCCCTTTTGCTCCTTCTCCCCTTCTTTTTTGCTTTTGGACACAGAATTTCAGCCAACCTCCAAGTGGGCCTGTCTGTACATTTGTAAGAGAAACAACTTACATACACCTAACTAGAGTAATACTTTGTCAAGCTACATGTCTGGATAATTTATGATACTTCTCCCTACAATTAGTGTAGAAGTATATATAGAAGTAAGTTGTGGGACCTCCCTGGTGGCACAGTGGTTAAGCATCCACCTGCCAATGCAGGGGACATGGGTTCGATCCCTGGTCCAGGAAGATCCCACATGCCGTGGAGCAACTAAGCCCATGTGCCACAACTACTTGAGCCTGCACTCTAGAGCCCACGAACCACAACTACTGAAGCCTGTGTGCTCTAAGGCCTATGTACCACAACTACTGAGCCTATGTGCTGAACTACTGAAGCCCGTGCACCTAGAGCCCATGCTCTAGGCAAGAGAAGCCACTGCAATGAGAAGCCCACGGCAATGCAACAAAGAGTAGCCCCGCTTGCTGCAACTAGAGAAAGCCCACGTGAAGCAACAAAGACCCAACACAGCCAAAAATATATTAAAAAAAAAATTTTTTTTAAGTAAGTTGTAATTTAGGTTATCAATACAAAAATAATGACACAAAGAGACATTTGTAGTAGCCCTGTACTATTTCTCAGGCATATATGGAAAAAAAAGGAAAAAAAGGTGCTCAAGAGTTAGGCAGTAGAATTATACCACCACTTTAAATATCCTAAAATAATACAATTAAAAACTATTTGTGGGGCTTCCCTGGTGGCGCAGTGGTTGGGAGTCCGCCTGCCGATGCAGGGGACGCGGGTTCATGCCCTGGTCTGGGAAGGTCCCACATGCTGCGGAGTGGCTAGGCCCGTGGGCCATGGCCGCTGAGCCTGCGCGTCCAGAGCCTGTGCTCCGCAGCGGGAGAGGCCGCAACAGTGAGAGGCCCGCATACCGCAAAAACAAAACAAAACAAAACAAAAAACTATTTGTGAAGTGTAGGTTCTAGCTCTTAGCAGAAACCTAACACAAAATCTAAGCTAATAAAACATCAAATTTTGGTATTTTATGAGAATACATTAAAGCTCCACTAAATTTCACTTAAAAACACATCATACAATCAGAATGAGATAGATTCAAAGTACTAAGCTGAAAAGCTGTCGTCAATATACTGTTAAAAGAAAGCAACTGCAGAATAACATTTTATAGTTTATAAAAAAGAAAAAATATATATAACTCAAATGAGATTAGAGAAAGATGTCAAAAGATACACATCAACCTGTTAAAACTGGTTATTTCAGGAAATTGATAAAGGAAAAAGAGGAAGAACAAATGATTCTCTCCTTTTTTTGGACATACTTCTTTCTGTATAATTTGTCTTGCTATAACAAGCAAGCATTTGTACTTAATTTTTAAATGGAAGAGAAAGTGAAAGAGAGAGATGTGTTCTTAAACTCCAGCCATTCAGCAATCGACCTATTTCAAGATGTGCTTCTACAGATGTAATATTTATTTTGTAAGTATAACTTAATACTAACATATTAAATATTCAATAAAACTCAGTAAACTTCTCCCTGCATCTTCTCCAAATAAGGAAGCAGCACACTCTCCTAAGTTGATTTGGCTGAATAATGTTATGCTACTCCTTTAGTATCTTATTAATTTTAAATGGGTACATATATAAACTCATGTTCAACAGGAAAATACTACAAAGCATTGTCACAGATGGCTTGGTTTCTCAGTGGATAGTAATCTCACATACCGTGAAACGACAACCTATTATTACTTTAATATTAAGGTCAACAGCATTGTTTTGTATGCACAACTCAATATTCCAAACATCTAAAAGCCTTTAGTCAGACCAAAATCTAGACAAAATATCATGAAAATGTTATGTCAGGACTGAAGAGATTGATGTCATTTAAAAAGTATTAATGCTGCAATACTTTAGTGCTATTATATAGCCTTCAAAAATTAACAAGAAACTAACTTCATACCTTGTTAAAGGTAGGTAATTTCTAGCCCCTAAACTGCATTTTCTTATCAAGTGGTATTTTTTATTAGCACAAATATAGATTTTATAAGAAGGAAACTTAAGCTTACATATGGTTATGAAAGCAATGCAGTTTCACTGAAACCCCATTAACCACAATAAGACTTCTTCATAGAGTCAATGCATCAATTCCCTCATATTCATGACTCACTGGTACTAGAAAAACCAGTTTGCATTCAATTTACTTACTGGAGATTGTAAGAGCATCTACCTACATACAGAAAGACAGTTTCAGGACAGGCAAAAGAAAAGGTGACCCAGGTAACACAAATTAAAAGGATGCTTCACACCTGTGATTACAGAAAGACTCGAATAATGGCATTCTCTTATAAAAGCCTGAAATACTTCAACTTATTTTACCCCAAAGAAATAAAGTCCTAAAGCACATAAAATGTTTATTAAACAATTCCTGGGTATACTGCATTATCATCTTAGTGTAACACTAAATGAAACAATTCAGCAATTCATCACTTACAGAATGGTTATTACATACAAACACTGCATGAGATACAGTAGTGATTACAATACATACTTTGTCTTTAAGGAGCTTATAATAAAGTATGATAATAGAACATGCTCACAAATGGCCAGAACCTTTCTCAACCTAAGTTATTTCATCTGAATCACAAAAGAGAGAAACTGACTTGAGCACTATTTTCTCAATTCTTTCAAGGATGGCATGTAACTAATACCATTCTAGATACATATGATGGATGGCTTAGGGTGTAATGGAAGAAAAGAATCAAAAGGCAGACAAAGTATGGAAGATAACATGTCATGTTCCAAACTTTGTATTCTTGCTGTTGGATCACTCAGAACCCTCAAATATTTTTAAGCACGGAAGTAACATAATCAGACATGTAAAATGTTACTGTATAGCAATAGTATAGATGGAGAGAGAGAACTGGAAACAAGAAGACAAGCTATGAGATTACAGAAATAATCTCAGCCTCCAGCGTAATAATGTCCTGAAAACCACAGGATCAGAAAGGATGACAAGGTACTGGAGTTCATAAATAACAGGGCTAAGAATAGGAGAAGTTGCTGTCTCCAAGGCTTTCACCCAGGATGAGGGGCAGACAGTGATAACATGAAAAAGTGTTAGAAACATAGTAGTTACAGGTTATAAAGAAAGAAGAATGGTTTATTTCTTAAAAAAAAAAAAAAAGCACAATTACTTTTTTCTATGTCTTTAACTATGATAGATGTATTTTAGAATATTTTTTATTTTAAAATAAATTAGAACCGTAATTAAAGACCAGATTTTAAAGCATGTATATCCCTGTATCACTTCTTCAAAATACTAACAAAACCAGAAGAAACTTTAAACAACTTGATGTCTTAGAAATAAAGAATCCTACCATTTAACTGCCAGAACCAGCTTATTACGAGATGTATGCAGACATGTCTTAGTCCTCCAGAATACGCTGTAAGACTGATCTTTTACCCAAAGAGAATAAAAGACTGAGATCAGACCAATGAATGAGCACAGTATATGTAATGTTAGCTTGTTCTAATGAGAATCACTGTAAATTCTCTTCAAATATAGTTCTTATTGTAGGAATGATCCATCAATAAGCTATCACCAGCCTTTAGCCAACGCTTTAAGAAAAAGTTTCCCTAAGAAAAGAGAATGACAAATTTTATGTCATTGTCTAAAAGTGAAGAAATTAGAAGGAAGATTGCTGCAGAAATGCACAACAAGAATATAAGATCTTTTCCTAACTGGTCTTGAAATTAAACTTTGAATATGGGGACATGAATATGGGGTGAAATGCAGAAGACACCTTAAGACTTCAAATGTGTAGTATGTTTCCCCTACCGACCTCTCCTGTCCCTCAAAAAAGCCTTGAATAGCTAGGGCACTGGCACTATCAACTCAGAAGCACAAGAATCTTTACCTGCAACCCAATCAATGTTCATAAACCCTATTCTAAAATGTGTGCTAAAAAATTTTAATGGAAAACAGATGACTTGTTTATTTCCCCTTCTGTCCTCTGTGAGACAATGTGATCACGTTATTGCCCACTTTAGTAGTCAAACTACTCAACATCCCCAAATAGGAAAATAAATTCACTTATAGAATGATTTTGAAATGGCAGGGATGTTTACTGAATTATCTGAAACAGCAAAAGCATCTGCTTTCTGAAAAAAGAGAGGCAGAACAGCATAAGCAGTAAGAGCAAAGCTTTAGTGTCAGAGAGTCCTTGGTTCAGATTCCAGCTCTGATACTTGTGAGCTTTGCTATGTCTCAATTTCTTTATCTATAAAATGGGGATTATAACACTACATAAACCTGTGAGGTAAAATCAGCTCAGTCCTTTCCACACCTGGCTGGTCACCAGAACTGCCTGGAAAACTTATTAGATTCATAATATCCCAGGCCCCATTCCATACTTTCAGGGGCGTGGTCCAGGAATTTGTATTTCTTAACAAATTCCAAAGATGATCCTTACATACTGGTCACAACTTGGAAATCATGGGGAAATTTTTATGTATTTTTTGTATATTTTTTATATATATATTAATACATCTATGTAACTTACCAGTACTCTAGTACACTGTAAATGTTCAATTAATGCTTGATACAATTATCAATCATTTTTTTGAAGCAGAAATAAAACTGAGCATTTTGTAACAAGATGGCCACTAAGTAATCTTGCAGAAGTAGTCTGCATAAACCTCTCACCAAAAATGAGAGTTACAGCATGACTCTATACTGTTTCAAACAGTGAAAGATGACATATATGAAGTTCCACATTGATGACAATGCTCCTTTTCCACAACACAGTTTATGACAGAAGGAAAGCATAAAGGTAGGCATGTCTTAAATTTTTCATAACAAAGCCTGACCATTCCAGGTCATTCCTTCACAAAACCTTTTTAAGTTCATTCCTTATTTTTCAGTAATTCATACAATTCATGCAAATTCACTAGAGAACACAAACACTAAATAAATGTGTACAATAACATTAACTATTGCAACAAATATCTAAAACCCACAGAGATGGATACTCATTGAACATTTCTAGTCCTTATTTATGAATAATAATGCATCTTTCCTTTTTAAAAATCCAAACCCTTGAATTAATTAGCATTTCTAAATAAAGTGGCCTCAAATATATGATATCCAGCCCTTTAAATAAAAATGTCCAACCACACTTTTTTACCAATATTTTATATAAATCAATGTTATCTATAGGGTTACATTATTATTTTTAAAGTTCTATTAAGAAACTTAACAAATTTGTTTTTAAATGTAGTTTCCAGTTTGTTTCTATCATATCACAAATCCAGGGCAAATTTAGACACTTAAATACTCTTTTTTTTTCTTTTCTTTTGTGTTAAATTCACAACAATTTAATCACTAATTAGAGACAATATAAGAAAACAAAACAAAAAAAAGTAGATCTCTATGAAGCAAACTGACTACTTTGCAAAATCATGTACAGGAAATAATCATTTTTGAAAATAGAATTATATAAGCCCAAGGTGGCATCGTTATTTATGTCATTACAATCTGCACAAATACATTTAAAATAGTCTTTGCACAAATATTTGTTGTACCCACCATCAAAGTAAGTAAAATGGAGCTTCCTAAAACCCCCTATCAATATATTTTATGCGCCAAATTTAATTTGCATTTGTCCATAACTCTTCTTTTGAACCAGCATCACAGACTTCTGAATTGATATGATTACATTCAAATTGGAGGTTTAGAAGAAAGCTCCCACATTTATTTCTGCTGGTGATCCTAATAAAGGCAACTGCTCTTAGGTTACTGAAAGAGACAGTTTCACAAATCAATGCATGTCACCAACAGTAAATACTCATTCTGTTAAATGTAGATATTAAATAAAAAATAGTTACCACCAACAGAAAGTAAAGTGTATTCTATGGACATTTTGGAGTAAACTACATATATTTATTAGGCACTAAATTTTTTAAAGTACTTCTTAAAGTGATTTTTAACAAATCTACAAGTTATCTACTAATGTTAAAAGTTAAAATATTTCAGCTGTACAAAATAGTGTGTTTACCTAATTTACTAAATGAGGAGTTTTACCTTTGGGCTTATTTCTTCATATACACATCTTACAAAGATTACAGGGATCAATGATCTAATGCCAACAGATTGCTTCAAGCACTGAGAAAGGAATATGTTATGTAAATAAAGCTTAAAGTGAAGAAGTTGTTTTGGTCATTAAATTATAAGACTTTACCATTTTCTTTTACCAAGTTTTAACCATTAATCCTAGTGGTATTAGAGAAACAAAGTTAAACCAAGAGATCCAGAAGGCTGAGGTAATCTGATCTTAAGAGTCAAAAGAAACACAAAAGAAACACAAAAAGACATCTCCAGCAATTAAACCAAAAGTTATCACGTTTCCTCTGCCTGTAGAATAATAACTACTTATATTAAAAGTCCTTGTAAAGCACTGAATCAGCTCCAACTGCCCACATGACAGAGAGTGAGGAAAACTTCATGAATTTATTGACTACCTACCCGCCACACCTATATTTTCAGATATATTCGGTGTCGAGGGAGGGAGAATCAAGGACATTAAAAAAGTTTTCAGACTTCAGTACACGTTTGATATGCTGCAAATAAAAATATATATACTTGGAACTACAAACAACACATGATGAGAACTGTTGCTCCTCTTCCCAGAGCAACAATTTTATAGATATATCCTCTTGATGCCTTTGTGAAACTTCTCTACCCCACATTCTTGGTTACCTTACTGGGTCCCTCACCATGGTTAAAAGGATTTTTTGGCAAGTAGTTTTGAAAAAGACACAAAAACTTAGGAGTGGAGGAGAAAACAGAAGGGAAAGAAAGGGCTATGATATCACTTCTCCATCATCAATTACTTCTCAAGAAAGACAGCAGAGTATATCCCACATTTTAAAGTACTATAATGACAGTAAAACTCTCCAAAGAAGAACAGGAATGGGAATACTCTTTATTCTACTCCACTTCAACCCTTAAACTTAGGACACAGAAAATTAATAAGTCTGCAAAATTAGCTATAGTTCCCATGACAATAAATATTCAAAAATTAACCCCAAAGGAAAATGATTTGTAACAATCTACTGTGGCTTCACCACAGTAATATTTCTTTAAAATGTAAAATCTAAAACAACACAAAGTACAAGACAATAACTTACTTGAGTTGGAACAAGCACAGGAGGATAAGCCATCTTATGATGCCTGTACACCCAAAATGCACAAATGACAATCCCCGCAATTAGCATAAGTGGCACCAAAGAATAGAGCAAGATGTTGTAATAGGGTGGCTTTGGTGTAACTGGATTCGATGTAGCTGTGGAAAAGAGGAGGAAGAAAACCACTCAGATTTGGTCGACAAAATTTCACAATAAATATTTATTATAGTGTCAAATTTTAGGAGAAAAAATAAAGAGTAGGAGAAGATGGGAGTAAATTATTCCATCAACACAAACATGCTTTGTTTTCAATCTACTAGTTGAACAGACATATACATTTTCCCTGTGAACTTACGTTGTGTGACTTCCATCTCCGGAAAATAAGAAAACCTTTCATTACACATATTGCCCTCACAGCAACAAAAATATACTTCAGGGCTATCTTTTTTTTCTATACAATCAGTCCTATAGACAAAAAGAGGAGAAATAATTAAAATCAACATTATTACTCTGAATCTACAATAGGTGCTTTTCTAAAGTTCTCAGAGGTAAAATAATGAATAAGTCATTTATAGTCAACTTTGAGATTTTTATTAATATTCAATAATCAATTCTTAAAAGTCAAAAATGTTCCTTGAATCCTATTATTAAATCTCATCAGAAAAATAAATCAACAGCTGATTTTATAACAATCACATTGGCTCCTTGAAACCACTTCTTTAATTTGGTTTTTAATGATCAATCTAAGGCAACCATCTTTTTTTTTTTTTTTTTTTTTTTTTTTCTTGCGTTATGCGGGCCTCTCACTGTTGTGGCCTCTCCCATTTGCGGAGCACAGGCTCCGGACACGCAGGCTCAGTGGCCAGGGCTCACGGGCCCAGCCGCTCCGCGGCATGTGGGATCTTCCCGAAACAGGGCACGAACCCGCGTCTCCTGCATCGGCAGGCGGACTCTCAAGCACTGCGCCACCAGGGAAGCCCAAAGGCAACCATCTTTTTAATTGTTTAATTAGTAGAAAAGCTTGAAGAGGAACATAAAGCCAATGAAGAAATTTGGTCTAAGAGTACTTTTACTCCCAGGAAATATAGCTTTCCCATTTTATGAATACAAAAACTGAACACTATATATAAAAGACTGTATGTGTACACATATAAATACATACCTATACGCCTATGTATACATATAAATACACAGGCACAAAATAATTCGTGTTCATATCTCGTGGCAGAACATATTTCAACATCAGAGACCTAAACCAGGCTTGGGAATTAAGCCATTTTTGCAGGAGATTTAAATTCCCTGAACACAATGAACAGGGTTAAGGGTAAGCAACAAGACCAATATGTAACAACAAACATACAGGCCCTAGTAACTCAAAAAACTGACTGGAGGTGGGGTTGACTTAAGGGGTGGGGGTGGGGGGCAGCCTTCTATATAGGACCTGAGTTACTGAAAAGACAGGGATTTAGCATCTAGATTAAATCCTAATCAACCACTAAAAAATTAGCTATACCTAGTTTTTTTTTTTTTTTTTTTTTTTTTTGCGATATGTGGGCCTCTCACTGTCGTGGCCTTTCCCGTTGCCGGACGCGCAGGCTCAGCGCCCATGGCCCACAGGCCCAGCCGCTCCGCGGCATGTGGGATCCTCCCGGACCAGGGCACGAACCCGTATCCCCTGCACCGGCAGGCGGACTCTCAACCACTGCGCCACCAGGGAGGCCCGCTATACCTAGTTTTTAAAATCAGATATTTAAATATAGCTAATAACATCAGGTAGATTTAAAGACACATTACAAATAAACTGTGAACTTTTATAATGGCTGTTAGAATAACAAGGTTGAATTTAACTCTAAAGTGAAAAGCTCAAGAAATTTCAGGGAGAAGGCAATTTTAATAAAATCAAACTTTGAAATAAAATCTATACCAATGTCTATTTAGTAGAAAGTAAAGGACAAATGAAAGCTAAATTTCTAACAATTTATAAAGAAATATTTACAAATTTAATATTTAGAATCATGAATCAAATCACAGGTTAACATGATTAAATACCTAGCCTAGTTAACTGAAGTAAATTATCAATACTTTTAGCCATTCAATTTCATTCTTTTTACCACTGTCTTTTCCTCCACACTTTGACATTTCTTGAATCTTCTTTTCCTTTCTCTTATTTATGTTACTACCTTTAATATTTGTTTTTTAATCAAATTCAGAACATAAAAGCAGAAATTCACATACTTTTAAATTGGCATTTAACCCCTAGAAACAAAGCTGATGTAGTAATTATTACTGTAAGAGCAGGCATTTGCACTGAACAACTCACTCACATTATCTAGCAAAGTATAATCTCCAGTAATACTGGTTTTAGGTGAGAAGCACAGTAGCATTTTACAATAAAAAGAACAGGGATCCCTGATTTCAACTAATTAATAAAGACAGTTTTGAATAAAGATGACCTCCAAACCTCATTTTTTCCCCAACTTCTTCCTCAATTTTTCTTTTTTTATAAATTGAGATATAATTTGCTATAACATTATATTAGTTTCAGGTGTACAACCTAGTGATTGGATATTTGCATACATTGTGAAATGATCACCACAGTAAGTCTAGTTAACATCTCATCACCACACAGTTACAATTTTTTTTTCTTGTGAATTGAACTTTTAAGATTTACTTAAAAGTTGCTAAGTTCCTTAGCAACATTCAAATATACAATACAGTATTATTAACTATAGTCACCATTACATCACATCCCCCATTATATCCCCAGGACCTATTTGTTTTATAACTGAAAATTCATACCCTTTTGACTCCCTTCACCCATTTGCCCACCCCTCACCCCCGGCCTCTGGCAACCACCAATGGTTCTCTATATATATGGGTTCTTTTCTTTTTTTTCTTTTTCTTTTTTTTAAAGATTCCACATACTAGTGAGATCATATGGTATTTGTCTTTCTCTGTCTGATTTATTTCACTTAGCATAATGCCCTCAAGGTCATCAGTGTTGTTGCAAATGGCAAGATGTTCTTCTTTTTTACAGCTGAAAAATAGTTCATTGTATACATAGACCATATTTTCTTTACCCATTCAACCACTGACAAGACACTTAGGTTGTTTCCACATCTTGGATGTTGTAAATAATGCTGCAATAAACATGGAGGTGCATATATCTTTTCAAGTTAGTGTTTTCGTTTCCTTTGGATATATACCCAAAAGTGGAACTGCTATATCACTGCTATTTTTAATTTTCTGAGGAACATCTATACTGTTTCCCTAGTGGCTCTACTTACTTTCATAACAGCAAATATCACTTAATTATCACCTCTGTTAATAAAGAAGCTAATAATCAGAAATACAGCTAAAATGTATAATTACAGAGTAATAATCCCCAGAAAATTCAAATATGTAGAAGTATATCCTAAATACTAAATATATACCTAAATGACCATTTTAATTTTCACCAAAAGTGGAGCTAATTCAATTTTCATGAGTTTATTCAACACATTTCACTATTAATCATATAAGTCCAATCAACCACAGATTCGTGGTAATCTATTAAAGCCCCTGAAAGTGGATCAGGATGTAGCTAGAGTTCCGTGAGTGTATTTAGTTATTTGGCTCCAAAAAGTCTGGTTATCTAGGATTCTGTACCTTCTGCAGTCATCAGCACCCACCCTCAGTGAAAATCCTGTGGCCCAGGCAGTTTAAGTGATCGGCCAAACATCTAGGGACACCTTGCAGAAAGATCACAGGCAGTCAATGACATATCCACTGTATTTTATTTCCAACAGAATAAAACAATTTAAACAAGATTTTTTAAATAAAATGTAGCTTTCTATGAGGATTGTGTTAGTTCTGATGTAATTCTGAATGTCAAGTTAAAATGTCTCTTGGGATAAAGAACAAAGGCCTACTCTGCAAGGAAATGTAGTGAGATCAATTTCTTCCAGATACATAAGAGGGAAACTAAAAGGAAATTAAATACTATGATTAAGCTTTATTCTCCTTCAGGATAGATTTTCAACAGATATATTCTCTCTTAAAGCAATTTTAAAAATCCTTTTTCCTTAAAATTGGTGTTAAAAAAAAACCTATAACCCTAAAACATATGGAAAGAAATGTTTCTTATTTAAAGTTCTCACTACTTGATAGATTATTCAAAGTATATTGAAGATAAAACATAAACGTGCTATATTTATTTTTTTACTTTAAAATATATATCTTGTCATTACAACATGTTATAATGGTCTTCATAATCCCATCTTAAAAAGAAACATTTAAGTGAAAATCCATACATTGATCTTTCTCCTTTTAAAAAAATGGGGGGGGGGAATGGAGGAAATGAAAATTATTCAACATTATCATAAAAAAATGTGTTCTTACCTGTCATAGCAGTTGATATCATCCAGCCAACAACCTTGCTTCACTATTTCAATGGAACCAGAAATATTCTTCCAGGTAGCAAAACAATGCCGCCGTTTGTCTTTGTCACCATAACAGGATTCAACACCAGTTCGATTGGTTCTATCTCTTTCCCAATTAGCATTATAGAAAATACACTCCTGAGTTTCTGATCTACCAAGTATAGCACCTATAAGATAATAAAACGACAACATTTAATATAACTGTATTTGTTCCTAAACAGATCGTCTCGTCTCCCAGTATATGAAACTTCAAATCTTCCTGAAATGTCAATAATTTACTGCCTTACTAGTGTTATAACACTGGGTTCAGGTTTCCAGGTCAATCTCTGTACTTTAAGTATAATAAACATAATAATAGAAAGCAACCACGTATATCACAAGGTTTCTCTGTAAAAGGCCAGTTTCACTTAAGAATGTCCTTGATGGAAAGCAGTACAATTGTTAATTTTTTAAAAATCTTGACCCTTGAGTAGACTTCTTCTCAATATTCTGTGTGACAAAAAGGGAATAACCAAAAGCACTGCTGCTACACACTGAAGTACAATGATTGCCTCCAGAAAAAGCCCTTGCATGATTGAGTTGTGAACTAAACCAACCAAGGCTATTCAGACGAGTATTTGGCAGAAATGTTCCCAAAATGAACCAAGTAAACCTGTTACTTCAAGAAAAACACCTGACAGTATGCACTGCCAATAATAAAATGTGAGTTTTCAAGCAAAAATAAGAATTTTAGAAAATTTGTATTTACCACCACCATTAGCCTGACACCTTCCCAATACTTAAAGAATTTCTGATGAGTGGTGATATTAACAAATGTGACTTTTAAATACAGAATAATGAGATGTGCCAATATTTAGAAAGTCTATATAATTCAGAGAACCAATATTTTCCAAGTGACTTATGTATGACGTTTGAAAAACACTCATGGGCAAAAGTCCATACAAAGTTCAAGATAGCCAAGTAGATTTTAACATTACAGAGGACAAAAAGTTCATTAGCGGTTTCAGATTCCACACTGTAACTAACTTTTAAGAAACTATCTCTTGTCTTACATGGAAAAGCAAGGGAACTGGAATACACAAAATAATTCTGAAAAAGATGTACAAAACAGAATTCATACTGTTTGTTTTTTTGTTGGCTGCACTGCGTGGCTTGTGAGAGATCTTAGTTCCCCACTCAGGCATTGAACCCGGGCCATGGCAATGAAAGCGCCGAGTCCTAACCACTGGACCACCAGGGAACTCCCCATATTACTTGTTTTTAAGACTTTTACTAAAGCTTCGGCAATCAAGACAGTGTGGTCTTAGTGAAAAGACAGACACATGAACCTACAGGACAGGACAGAGAATCCAGAAATAGACCCATACACATATGGTCAATTGATACACAGCAAAGGTACCAATGCATTTAGGAGAGAAAGTCAACAACTGACACTGGAACAACTGGACATCTATATGCAAAACAAAGAACCTCACCTCATATCAACTCATAGCTCATGCTATATACAAAAATTAACTCTAAACACATCACAAACTCAAAATAAAACCTAAAACTATAAAATTTCTAGAAAAAAGTGAAAAATATGGTGACCCTAAATTATGAAAGATTTCTTAGAACACAAAACACATGAGCTACAAAAGAAAAAACTGGTAAGTTGAACTTCATTAAAATTGAAACTTCTCTTTGAAAGTTAAGGAAAAAAATTCAGACTGGGAGCAAATACTTGCAAAGTATATACCTTAAAAATAACTGATATTCAGAAAATATAAAGACCTCTCACAACTCAACAATATGAAAACATACTACCCAATTTCTAAAAACTGAACAAGAGATTCAAAGAGATGCTTTATCAAAGAGATATGAACGGGAAATACTACATAAAAAGATATTCAGTATCACTAATAATCCACAATTATCTTAAAAAAGGATTAAAATATTCCTCACTTTTCTAACTATGTATCTGTGTATGGCCAAATTTCCTTCATATCAAAGCAACACAACGGATTGTTGTATCACAACAAACTGAGTGGAAAAAACAGATTTAAGAATCCAGTTGTCTTCTACTAAAACAATTATAAAGAGATCTGTAACAATTTCACTAATTTTTTTGTTGTCTTGGAAAATATTTTTCATAAAAATCTATTCTTTTGTTAACATATAATGGATTTATTGTCACTTCTAAATAACTTTTTTTTAAATTTTCTGCCTTAATTTCTAATATGATGAATACTTACAGATGCAAACCACATAAAAACCCTTTGGGGTAAGTCTAAAGAAGTTCTGAGACCAAAAAAGTTTGAGAACTGCTGCTCTACAATGCTCTAGCACAGAGATATAATTATAAGCTGATAAAATCTGTGGCAGTAATGGTGCTGTGGACTCCTCAACTACGGAAGAAATAATAGTGTGAGCGGACATGTAAACTATGGCTGGTAACTCTATGTCCATTGTATTTTATAAAAGAAGGGCTGCTACTACTATTCATCTGTATATAAACAGTAGCCATTTTGTAAATTATTCCTTTTCAGAAACCTGTTGAAAATAACAGCAAATTAAGTTTCCTCCTTTACTAAATAACCACAAAGCAATCATACTCTGCCCACGTTATCTCAAAACAGGGGATGGCAAACTTTTTCTGTAAAGGGCCAGAGAGTAAATATTTTAGCTTTTGCAGGCCATATGGTCTCTTTCACAACTACTCAATTCTGCCGTTGTAGCACAAAAGCATCCAGAGGACAGTAAATGAATGAGCAGTTACATTCGAATAAAACTTTATTTACAGACAGTGAAAATTAAATTTCATGTAATTTTTACATGACACAAAATACTATTCTTTTTTTGATTTTTTTTCCCAACCATTTAAAAATGTAAATATTCTTAGTTCACAGGCTGGATTTGGCCCACAGGCTGTGTGGTCAGCTACCTCTTTTTTTTTTTAAGATTTTTTTTTCTTTTTGATGTGGACCATTTTTAAAGTCTTTATTGAATTTGTTACAATATTGCTTCTGTTTTAAGTTTTGGTTTTTTGGCAGCGAGGCATGTGGGATCTTAGCTCCCCGACCAGGGATCGAACCCACACTCCCTGCATTGGAAGGTGAAGTCTTAACCACTGGACTGCCAGGGAAGTCCTGGTCAGCTACCTCTTGAAACAACACCCTAATTCCCACAGTCTAGTTAACCTGCCTTTCGTTTGTTTTGTTTGTTGGGGAGGAGTCTTCTGTGAACTATCACTTGTGTAATTCATGTTAAAAACCACTATTAATTATTTTTAATTTCCAAAAGAAGACTCCATTGAAGCATAGGAATAACACTTGAACTAAATAAAACTGACCTCCCAAAAAAGAACATTGCCTATAACAAAAATACCAAATAAGTTTTATCTTTGGCGTCAATTCCCATCAATTAAGAGTGGCTGCCAGGAGCCATGTACTGAGAAAGATTTTGAGGTAAAGGGTTTTGAAATTAGTACAGAAGGAGTGGGGAAAACATCAGTATCTTTTCTTCGCCACCTCTGGTCTTGAAAAAAGATAAACAAATGACTATTTTATTTCTTTTTAATACTTCTTAATATATATAAATATATAAATATAAATATATATATATATATATATATATATATATTTTTTTTTTTTTTTTTTTTTTTTTTTTTTTTTAAGG
>NW_006781329.1:1053942-1077669 GCF_000442215.2 Lipotes vexillifer
GCATCGGCAGGCGGACTCTCAACCACTGCGCCACCAGGGAAGCCCTACTTCTTAATATTTAATAGTAAGTTAAGATTTCAGATGATTTTCTAGATCTAGACTATCACTTGATTGGTATTATCCATAGATAGAAAGAAAACTGCTTAATGGGGAAAACTGACAATCTTGCCACCCCCCTCCTCAAGCTGATTGGGTAATCAGTCTCTATCCATCATGTCTCCAACTGACCACTAAATATAATAACATGATAATTATAAAAATAAACCAAGTTATATGTATTTTTATGTTAAGCTCACATAGTGACTTGAAAAGGTGTAGTTCTAAAAAGGATGACAAAAGTTACCTATATTTACTAGTTTTTAAGAGCATCTCCCAATTTAAAATTTTCTGAAACTTTAAATTTCTACCATAGGTTTATTCTATCAAAGTAATTCCAAATAGTTAATATGACTTTCAAAAGAAATAAATGAACATAAAAGGTCTGTGTGCAGGGTTTATTATAATGGTTCTTAACAAATGATGTGCATCAGAATCCCCTCTGTGTTTTCTTGAATTCATGTTTGAGTGCCATTTTGTATGCCCCAGGAATGAGTAGTTGAAAAGTACGTGGGGGCGGCAGGGAAATATATAGATGTATAGATATTGTATGTATGTTTCCTTTTCTCCTTTTGGCAAAGACCCACTGGTGATCTAATGTTCCTCCCCAGTGAAGTACCACTGGCTTAGTAGACTGTGACCTGAACTTGGAATTTAGTTTACAAACTGTGACCTTGAACAAGTTACCAAATCTTTCACAGCTTCGTTTCCATATTTGATTCAATTTCCCTAATAATTCCATAATTATTATGGATAATTCCAGTTTCATAACTCACACTCAGGCAAGTTATAGCAAATCAGTAAGTCTAGTCGCAGAATCTAGTATCAGAATTATTTTAGATAATAGTTCTATTACTAAAGTACTGCTTATACATAATGACTCATACTGACAATTTCATTTTTCCTACCATTTAAGAAAGAAAAAAAAAAGAAATACACCGGACCTGAAATTTGTTAGAACATTTGGCCATAAAGTAGGCCTGTAAAGTCATACTCAAAATCTGAAATACTCCTCCCATGAGGAAAAAGTAAATTTTACCTACTGCAACTGCATCTGAGGACAATTAGGGTTTTGTTTTTTAAAAGCATGAAGTATTAAAATAATACACCAACACTAATTTTACACAATCTCTTCCAGAAAAAGATGAAGAAGGACTACTTAACTAATTTTCTGAAGCCAGTATTACCTTGATACAAAAACCAAAGACAGAACAAAAAAGAAGGGGGGTAATACAGACCAGTGTCTCTCACTAACTTAGATGTAAAAGTTCTCAACAAAATTTTAGCAAACAAAATCCAAAACTGTATTTTTTTAAAGTAACATCACAACCAAGTACAATCTATTCCAGGCATGTAAGGTTGGTTTGATATTCAAAACTCAGTCAATGCAATCTGCCAAATAAACAGGCTAAAACAGAAAAATCATATGGTCTATCAGTATAACAGGAATAGATGGAAACTCCCCCAAAGTCACAAACAGCACCTACAAAAAAACCTACAGCCAACATCACACTTAATGGTGAAAGACTGAATGCTTTCCCTCTAATATCAGAAACAAGGCAATAATGTCTACTCCCACCACTTTAACACAGTACTGAAAGTTTTAGCTACTGCAATAAGGCAAGGAAAAGAAATTAAAGGCATACCGATTGGAAAAGAAGATATAAAACTGTTTCTATTTGCAGACGAAATGACTGTCTATTTAGAAAATTCCAAGGAATCTTCAAACAAAAAAAATGCTAGAACTAGTGAGTGAGTTCCATAAGATCACAGAATACAAATCAACACACAAAAATCAACTGTGTTTCTTTATACTGACAATGAACAAGTGGAACTAAAATTTAAAAAAGTACCAGTTACAATTGCTCCTAAGAAAATAAAATACATATAGTCTAATAAAACATATATAAGATTTTTATGATGAAAAATTATAAAATGTTGATGAAAGAAATCAAAGAAGACCTAAACACTTGGAGAGACATATTGTATTCATGGATTGGAAGAGTCAACATAATAAAGATGTCAATTTTCCCTAAACTGATATATAGGATTAATCCAATTCACATCAAAATCTCAGCAAATTTCTTTGTAGACACCTAAAAGAGCTTATTAATGTGTTGAAAAAGAATAATAAAGGGAGAAATCACTCTTCTTGGTGTTAAGGCTTACCATATAGTTGCAGTAGCATGACAGTGTGGTACTGGTGGAGACAAAGACACAAAGAGCAGTGGAACAGATAGAGGACCCAGAAACAGACCCATATGAATATGCTCAATTTTTAACAAATGAGCAAAAGAATTTTAAAGGAGGAGAGATAGCCTTTTCAATAAATGGTGCTGGAACAGTGGACATGGTTCAAGCAAATATTTCTTAAATGCCCTCCCCTTTGCAGTCTATCTAACAGTTTCTGAAAGCCCAGCTCTTGCAAAAAGCCTCCCAGGCTAAATCTCACATATGTGACAATTTTCAAGTTTTCTCATCAGAACTCCTCCTTCCCACAAAATGCACACTACTTGCAATCCAATATAAAATATTTTACATTTATTCATTGTTTTTAGTTAGTTGTCTATATAAGTCCTTTCATACATCAGAATGCTATTGGATCTAAGACTGTCTTACTTGCCCTCCAAACATAAACAGTACTTAATGAATGATTAAAATGTAGAAATGTGATGTGACAACTGAATTTTAAAAATCCACCAACTAGGGCTTCCCTGGTGGCGCAGTGGTTGAAAGTCCGCCTGCCGATGCAGGGGACACGGGTTCGTGCCCTGGTCCAGGAAGATCCCACATGCCGCGGAGCAGCTGGGCCCGTGAGCCATGGCCGCTGAGCCTGCGCGTCCGGAGCCTGTGCTCCGCAACGGGAGAGGCCACAACAGTGAGAGGCCCGTATACAGCAAAAACAACAACAAAAAGAACCCTATTATTATTCCTGTTTTACAAATGCAGAAACTGAGGCCAAGCAAGTATAAAAAAAAAAAAAAAAAAAAACCCACCAACTACTACTGCACCCCCATCTCCTTTGAAACAGATAGATGGAATTAAAGAATCTTTTACAATTATGAATTATATTAATTTCTTATCTGATTAAGATGACAATGTTTTTCACGGTCCTGTGACCAGCCTCATCCTATCACAATTTTCCTACGGTATGCAACCAACAATAAACAGAAAGAAAAGAACTGTTTTGACAACTTACAAATCTGAGGCTCACTTCTGGAAAAGTATTTTAATGCTGTCTGAAACTATCAACAAGTCACTGAGAACACAGTATAAACAGGCTACTACTGAATGCCTTCCCTAACCTTGTGCCTCCCAAAGGCAACTTAGTTTGTTAGGAAGGGTTAATGAAGTTTCAAAAATAATAAATACAACATGAAAAGCAATTCTTGTTTTCCCTTCACATGTCACTGCTTCCCACCACTCTAGGGGTAGAACACATGTCCAAAGAGAATCAGCTATGGAAGGCAGATCAAACTGAATGATGTTTTTAGTCAAAAACATTTTATAGTACAAATAAAATAAAATTGTATCAAAACATTGATACAACCCTCATGCAACCCTCAATATGACGGATACCCTAATTTTCCCCAATGAGAAGATATTTTTAAAATCTTCTGACCAACTTGAAATATACAAACCTTTCTATATTTGTATGAAAAGCCTAATGTATACTTATTTTAACTCATTAATTTAGTTTTATGAATGTTTTAAAATCATGAAGCACAAAACTTTTAAAAACAATTTTGTTCAAACTTCACATACGTCTTTCAACAAGTGTCATCTCATTACCTTCTTTTTGAGTCATTTAAAAGTAACAAAACTTGGGCTTCCCTGGTGGCGCAGTGGTTGAGAGTCCGCCTGCCGATGCAGGGGACACGGGTTCGTGCCCCGGTCCGGGAAGATCCCACATGCTGCGGAGCGGCTGGGCCCGTGAGCCATGGCCGCTGAGCCTGCGCGTCCGGAGCCTGTGCTCCGCAACGGGAGAGGCCACAACAGTGAGAAGTAACAAAACTTGAATTATCTTCATTTCCGTTTAAGTTGTTTGAGAAACAGTACTTTTTGAAGTCATATAGAATATTGTCACTGGAAATATTTCTCCAAGCCACAAACTTCCACTCCCATAATACTAAGGCACTGTTTTTTTCCCATTGTTCCATAGGTATATATTGTGATGTTCATAAAGTACTTACAATATTGCTCTTAAAAGTGAGATTTTAAAGGCTTTTTTTTTTACAACCTTTGTGAATAGTTTACAACAAATTATGATAGTTAATCAACCCTCCCAAGAATAATTTCTTATCTGTTTGAACTCTTTATTCCCCTTTTACCTTTTCCCTCAGGAAACTTCCATAAAAATTCAAAACTAGCACTGACTGGCATCATTTCAAGCCTGTCTTCTACAAACATTATTCTTCTAGTCAAAATAAAATTATTGAGCAAGAGCCTCAAAATATTAAAAACTTTGCAAAGTCTCAAATATAAAATGACTTTTTCTGGGAATAATCTTTGAAGAAAACTTTGCTTTTATATTGAACATATACAGATGAAAAAAATTGATCATATGCTTGTACTGTAAATTAAAACACCAAGATAAGGGCTATAAATAAATGCAGTAGGACTTTGGAGATGATAACCTGGACCTCCACTAGACTATGAGCTTCCAGAACAAGCCCTACTATCATTGATGTATCAGCAGTACCTGGCACAGTACAGGCACTCAATAAACATGCACTAAATCAATCAATCAACAAGGAAATGAAAAAAGAAGGTTTTATGGAGGAAAGGGGACTAAAGCAGGACTATTAAGGAAAGAGACAGAACTGAGCTAAACAGAGACAGAGAAGACCATGATCAAATAAACAGGGCTGTGGTTAATCAGTGTTTGACAAGATTGCTTTCACTAAACATGAACGTTCCATATTCTTCAGTATTGGGTATAATCAAGGCAGATTTGCAAGACATCAAAAGTTCTAAGAATAGAAGTTATATTTTTAAGATTAACCTGAAAATCAGTAAACTGTGTTGGAATGGAAGGAAACTCAACAAGCCATACTAACTACCCAATAAAAACCAGGAGTCTGTAATATCCATGCTTATCAGATGGCCACAGGTATCAAAAGGACTGGCAAATTAGGATATGGAGATCAAGTTTTTGCTTTACATAGTCTCCTATTTGGTCTAAGTGTAAGAAAGTAAGATATAAATGACCTGAGTTAGGTATCTGGCTGTTGATAAATGTTTAGCTTACATCATCTTACAAAATAAAGCTTTATTCCATATATATTTACCCTATGTTTCCCTTTTTTGCTAACTCTCTTTCTGATGTTATGTTCTTACTGTCATGAAAGGTATGTATTGTCTGGGATAAGCAAGGTATCTTCAAAGATAAGGCACAACAGAAAAGTGGTTTTGCCTATAGCCACAAAATGTGTGGGCTACCTATAAATGCCCAGATCTCAAGATTGAAATAATTCTATGCAGTTCTCTGGCACTCATTCAAAATACGAATTACATCAAAACAGGTACAAGCAGATACAAGTATTACCTAGACCGTATAAAACAGGTTTCTGATACTAGATGTTCATTTTAGGGGGAACAGGGAGATCACAGTGACTGCAGCTAGAGGCCAATAATCCCATCAGAATAAATGGACTATTTTTTCAATTGCACAAAAGCCAAAACTGGGCATAAACTTAGAAGAATAAGAGATAAAGGTAAATTCTCAGAACAGACATCCTAAGATAGATTAAGGAACCCCCCCCCCCCCACACACACACACAAAGTAGTTTCTACTAAAAACAACCTACAAGTCTCAATTACTCTGAAAAGACACTAGGTACATTAAGGGGTTTTAGTGCTTCATTTACTTGGGAAAAGGCAGGCTTTCTTTTTAGTAAATCATCAAACTCTGATGTAAAAACGGATCACTTCAGCTGCTATGAAAGTAATGTGAAATATTACCCTTGAGGAACCAGCAGTATTAAGAGTGAGAAACTTAAAAAAACAAAACAAAACAACTCATCACAAAGTTTTCATCAAAGTAACATCCGGCAACTTAAAACCAGCAACTGAAGAAAATCAGCAATACTTATTAGAGAAGTTTTAAATAGCAGTACACTTCTATTAAAGGAAAAGAATACAATCTGAAAACTCACTATATTAAATAACAGCTATATCACAACTAGCCTTATTTTAAAAATCACCAATGGCCTTCATATTTATAACTAAGATGCTTAGTACTTAGAAGAATCTAAAATTCTTTTTATTACTTCTATGTGTTGTGCAATTTCTTTAAAACTCATTTAAATAATTTGTTTTTATGCATCTATAAACACATCAAAGGTCTTCTGGTATCCTTTCTTTTCTATATTAATAAACATCACAGAAGTCACCTTCCCTGTTTGGCTGCCCTGGGCTGTTTTTAAGTATTAGGAAAAAAAGTAAAGTCCACAATGTCCCAAAAGACTTCTGATAAACAAGTTAGAAATATGAGGAAGGAGAATAAATTTTCAAATAAAATTTCTGGGTGGCAATGCAACATTTTAGAACCTGTCAATCTAATTTTTATTTTTATTTTTTTAAACTAAGCACCTTCCTACCACCAAACAATCACTTCCAAAGGAAAACACAAACACTTTCTGGCAATTTTCCCAGAAAATTTTTGCCTTGCCTGTTATACTCAGTACTATCAGTCTGACAAAACAGTTCAAGATTCTGTCCATCTAGCTTAAGTAATATAAACTAAAAACAGAACTTATGTGGAATAAAATAAAAATATAAACACTGTACTCTGTAACACTAGACACAATGTGTGCATACATGGGTGTGAGAAGGAGAATAAAAGCAGATGTCAACATTTAACCACTGGTTATCTAAGGACTCCTAATGTTAATTCCTGACAAATTACTAAGATAACCGCCTAAAATGTATTTTAACACTGTTAACTCATAAGTGACTGATTTTCCTCATATAGGTCCAAAATAAGTATATATGTACTTTTATACAGACCAGGGTTTGAAGAAAACATAAATTTCTCAAACCTCTCTCTTAAAAAGCCTTAACAAAATTTTAGAGGCCCAAAGAGAACACCAAATTTGAAATAGAATTTCCTTTTATAAAAGAGGCAAGCAAAACCTCTCTAAAGCCCTTACAAATTTCTTATTTTTTAATTCACTTAATTGTAGATCTAGTTCAAATACACAGAGGTTTAATAAGAGTTACCAGATCATGAAATGAAAAAAGGCAAAATATCAACTCTTAATTTGGAAATAGTTCTCAAACAACTGAGAACACAGTTCGATTATATTTAGTAAGTTTTTAAAAACACATATATTTACCAGCTTCACTCTTAAGAAACTACTGATCTCTTAGCTCTTAAAAAATTAAAATACTCAGTTAATTTTCTATGGTATTTCTATAACTATTACCCCACCCTCCAAAAATGAAAGATTCATTTGCTACTTAATTCATAAGAGAAAAGGGAAAGCCCTTAAAACTAATAATCCTTTTAAAAAAATCCCTAAATCACAACAATACAAAACATGCACCCTTCCTCTAAAACCCAGAGAAAACTAAGCAAAAATTTCAGGTAAACATTCTAAATCAAATGAATATTTGATTCTAGGTTACAGTTACTGGCCTCTTGTGTAAAATCTGTAAAAGCTGTATTTGTAAAGGTTGTGTTTGCCCATTTTAAAGATAAACACATCCATCTAATACCTTTCATCCATCTCTACCTTTCTGTAGAGCAAAATTTTTAAAGAACCTCATTTTTTAAACTCTTCTTTAAGTACAGAAGATGCTCTACCCCTGGCTTGTTCAATAAAAGATGCTAACTTAATCTGTGCTGAATTACTAAACACTAAATAACAAAAGACATCCATTATAAAGTTCTCCCCCAAAAGAAAGAAAAATTTCTTTAAAAGTAACATCTTTACACCTTTAAACGTAACCGTTCTCATTCTCTTAAGGAATGACGACATCTTTTTAGGCAGAAATGTACTTTAAGTTGGTATATTTGGTTGGTAGCCTGGAATAAAAGCATTGATTTTATCATCAACCGCCAAAGAATTTCATTTTCCTGAATACATAAAGTTTATATAGAATAATAGGAAACAGGAAAAGAGCAAACCACAAAACTCCAAATTTGTGATTCAACTGACTAGAACCTGGGAACACATTTAAGATTACTTTTCTAGGACAGTCCAAGAAAACCTGGCAACTTTCCAGACCTCGACCTCCCTGTGCCTTTTTAATAATTAAAGGGGGGGGGGCGGGTAATGGTTGTATGAAAAGACCTGCTTTCTTCTAATTTTAACCAATATAAGTAGGCTTCTTATAACATTATGAGGGAGAGATTTCTACAAACAAAGAACAAGAAAAACAGAAGCCCAATGTTTTCCCCCTCACAAATTAGAAAATTCCACCCTTCTACCCCTCTGCCCCTTGGCGGGACACTTTTTAAGTCTACTTTGGTGACACACTATATGAAATCTTAAGAGGACATTATGTCTTTCACACAGGTAGAGCATCTTCCACATTCAACAAATATATAGTGCTGGTAAGGCATTTTGATAAAGTACTAAGCAAAATAGTAAAAAAAAGGAAATATTTTCAAAATTTGAGATATCTTTAACCTCAACCTGGGAAAAAGAAAAAATGAGTCCTAATTTTCAAAACAAGACACTAGAAATAGAAAGCAGGAGAGAAACTTACAAATTTTTAGATATTTCTGAACTTCAATTTAGGCTTATTCTAATTCCTCCTGTAAAGTAAAAATGGGAAGGCACAAACGATAAATAAATGATCAGAAGGTCACAAAGACTAGGGAATTTCAAGTATGCTTCTTTAGCAATATATTTTATTTAAAGGAAAAAATTCATGTTATTGCCTCTAAAAAGGTAGGATTTTGTGTTGGAACTGAATTTGGAAGATAAAAAGATGACTAAAAAAATATAAAATTTGAATGAGATATCCTGACAGCATACAAAAGAGCTCACTAGTCATCACTGCTTGGTATTACAGAACAGCCACACCACCAACTTCTTATTAGTAGACAGGTAGTACAGACACCTTAGAAAGCAAATAAACCCTCTATACAGGCCTTCATTCTAGCTATAAAGAAACATACTTTCATACTAGCACCCTTAAATGAATAAAACAATAAAATAATGTTACCTAGCTTGTCAAATGAAAATTTATAGATAACTGACATCAAAAAAAAAAGAGCAAAATAATTTGATCATAAGAAATCAAATTGTAAAAAAATCTAAGCTAGTTTTTGAAGGCGGTGAGTGTCAGTGGAGTAAGAAGGTTACACTGCAAGTTATACTGCAAGTCACCAATCTCTCTCCCTGGGCTAGGGCAATAGCCTTCCTAACTGATTTCCCAGGTTCCACTTTTATCCTATTCAAACAAAATCAAGTCACTCCCCCACTTTAAAGCCATTCAATGGCTTTACACTACCCTTGGCCTTAAAATAAAATTTGAACAAATCCTATAAGGCCTTCCACAGTTTGGCCTCTGTCCAGCCTTAATTCACACCAGACAAGCGAACTTCTTTCTTGGAACATCAAACTCCTTCAGGCCTTGATACATTCTTTCTACCACCGCCTACCCATCCCTAACCCCTTTTAATGGGTGAGATACTGGAGTGGAGTAAGCATTGAGAAAATGCTTGGAAAAGTTTAATAAGAGTTACCAGATCATGAAATGAAAAAAGGCAAAATATCAACTCTTAATTTGGAAATAGTTCTCAAACAACTGAGAACACAGTTCGATTATATTTAGTAAGTTTTTAAAAACACATATATTTACCAGCTTCACTCTTAAGAAACTACTGATCTCTTAGCTCTTAAAAAATTAAAATACTCAGTTAATTTTCTATGGTATTTCTATAACTATTACCCCACCCTCCAAAAATGAAAGATTCATTTGCTACTTAATTCGTAAGAAAAAAGGGGAAAGCCCTTAAAACTAATAACCCTTTTTTAAAAATCCCTAAATCACAACAATACAAAACATGCACCCTTCCTCTAAAACCCAGAGAAAACTAAGCAAAAATTTCAGGTAAACATTCTAAATCAAATGAATATTTGATTCTAGGTTACAGTTACCGGCCTCTTGTGTAAAATCTGTAAAAGCTATATTTGTAAAAGTCATGTTTGCCCATTTTAAAGATAAACACATCCATATAATACCTTTCAACAACTACCAAAGTTGTTTTAGATGTTGGCTTGTCTGAATCTTATAAGAGATTTTTATAAAAATCTTATACCAAAGTTGTTTTAGATGTTGGCTTGTCTGAATCTTATAAAAGAGTAGCAGGAATAGTAAAAATCAGATTAACACACTCATTCTTATTTAATATTACAAAGTATATTCTATCTAAACCTTTCATGTTTACAATTTTAAAACATTTCCTTCAAATCTCTTCTAAACTTGAAGAAAACATTTTTTTCTTGAACACTTTAATAGACTTGCTATATTAATACTGCCCAAATCTAACAATTTTGTTCTATGTTACTTACCACAAAAGAATTAATAGTATCTCAATAAAATTTTCCCTCCACAACTTAATGGAATAAAATATATATACTACAGGCAATAATTTTTACTATAAGTATTCATACTTCTCTGTACAGGCATACCTCGGGGTTCGGGTTCCAGATAACTGCAACAAAGTGACTATCGCAATAAACCAAGTCGCACAAACTTTTTGGCTTCCCAGTGCATATAAAAGTTATGTTTACACTATACTGTAGTCTATTAACTGTACAAAAAGCATTATGCCTGAAAAGACAGTGTACACACCTTAAGCAAAAAATACTTTACTACTAAAAAATGCTAACCATCACCTAAGCCTTCAGTGAGTCATAATCTTTTTGTCAGTGGAGGGTCTTGCCTTGATGCTGATGGCTGCTGACTGATCAGGCTAGTGGTTGCTGAATCTTTGGGTGGCTCTGGCACTATCTTAAAATAAGACAACAATGATGTTTGCCACATCAATTGATTCTTCCTTTTATGAATGATTTCTCTGTAGCAGGCAATGCTGTTTCATAGCATTTTACCCACAATAGAACTTCTTTCAAAATGGGAGTCAATCCTCTCAAACTCTGCAGCTGCTTTATAAACTAAGTTTATACAATATTCTAAATACTTTGCTGTTATTTCAACAATCATCATAGTGTCTTCACCAGGAGTAGATCCCATCTCAAGAAACCACTTTCTTTGCTCATCCATAAGAAATAAATCCTTATCCATTCAAGTTTTATCATGAGGCTGCAGCAATTCAGTCACATCTGCAGGCTCCACTTCTAATTCTAGTTCTCTTGCTAATTCCACATCTGCAGTTACTTCCTCCACTGAAGTCTTGAACCCCAAGCCCCTCAATCTGTGAGAGCTGGAATCAACTGCTTCCAAATTCCTGTTAATGTTGATATTTTCACCTCTTCCCATGAATCACAAATGTTCTTAATGGCAGCTAGAATGGTGGTGAATCCTTTCCAGGTTTCCAACTTACTTTGCCCAGATCCATCAGAGGAATCACTCACTATCTATAGCACCCATGGCCTTATGAAATGTATTTCTTAAATAATAAGACCTGAAAGTTGAAATTACTCCTTGATCCATGGGCCACAAAATGGATACTGCATTAGCAGGCATGAAAACAACATAATCTCATTGAACATCTTCATCAGAGCTCTTGGGTGACCAGGTGCACTGTCAGTGAGCAGTAATATTTGAAAGGAATCTTTTTTTTTTCCTAAGCAATAGGTCTCAATAGTGGGCTTAAAATATTCAGTAAACCATGCTGTAAACAGATGTCCAGGCTTTGTTGTTCCATTTATAGAGCACACACAGAACAGATTTAGCATAATTCTTAAGGTCCCTAGGATTTTCATAACGGTAAATGGCATTGGCTTCAACTTCAAGTCACCAGCTGCATTAGCCCCTAATAAGAGAGTCAGCCTGTCCTTTGAAGCTTTGAAGCCAGGCACTGACTTCTCCTCTCTAGCTACGAAAGTCCTAGATGGCCTCTTCTTCCAATAGAAGGCTGTTTTGTCTATACTGAAAATCTATTCTTTAGTGTAGTCACCTTCATTCATTATCTTAGCTGGATCTTCTGGAAAACTTGCTGCAGCTTGTACATCAGCACTTGCTGCTTTCACCTTGCAGTTTGATATTATAGAGACAGCTTCTTTCCTTAAACTCAGGAACCAACCTTTGCTAGCTTCAAACTTTTCTTCTGCAGCTTCCTCACCTCTCTCAGGCTTCAAAGAACTGAAGAAAGTTAGGGCCTTGCTCTGGATTAGGCTCTGGTTTAAAGGAATATTATGGTTGGTTTGATCTTCTATCCAGACCACTGAAACTTCCTCCATGTCAGCATTAAGGCTGTTTTGCTTATCATTTGTGTGTTCACTGGAGTAGCACTTTTAATTTCCTTCAAGAATTTTTCCTTTGCTTTCACAACTCGGCTGTTTGGCACAAGAGGCCTAGCTCTTGGCCTATCTCAGCTTTCAACATGCCTTCCTCACTAAGCTTAATCATTTCTAGCTTTTGATTTAAAGTGAGAGATGTGTGACTCTTCCTGTCACTTAAACACTAAGAGGCCACTGTAGGGTTATTAATTGGCCTAATTTCAATATTGTTGTGTCTCAGAGAATAAGGAGGCCCAAGGAGAGGGGGAGAGATGAGGGAACAGCTGATCAGTAGAGCAGTCAGAATACACACAACATTTAACAATTAATTTCGCCATCTTGTATCAATACAGTTTGTGGTGCCCCAAAACAATTACAACAGTAACATCAAAGATCACTGATCACGGATCACCATACCAAATGATGAAAAAGTGTGAAATATTGTGAGTACTACCAAAACTTGACACAGAGACACGCTGTGAGCACATGCTGCTGGAAAAACAGCACCGCTAGACTTGTTCAACGCAGGGTTGCCACAAACTTCCAATTTGTAAAATATGCTATTATCCATGCAGTAGTTAAGAAATTTGGTGGTTTTCAAAGAGTAAAAGAGCAGCATGATAAATGTAGCACTAACAGTTTTCATCAAGTATCAAAGGAAGAGCAGAACATAGACATTCTAGACTAGTCTCCTTCAGAAAGCTTTCATATAAACCTCTATAAAGCACACTACTCATAGTCCACAAATTTTATCACCTTCGCTAATATAACTTGCATTTGAAATGTCATGTTTACATTGAAAACAAGGTATGTCTACTACAACAATAATCAATAGCTGGTAAGATTTCCTATCTAATGAATGATTTTTGTGTGTGTGTGGCTGCGACATGCAGCATGCGGGATCTTAGTTCCCTGACCAGGGATCGAACCTGCACCCCCTGCAGCAGAAGTGCAGAGTCTTAACCACTGGACCGCCACGGAAGTCCTCTATATGAATGATTAAACTATTTTCTAATAAACTATTTTCTAATAAGCCACCACCTATATACCCCATTAACAAAACCAGAAAAACTCCTCTTTACTTAAACTAATAGTAAAAGGAACTTTTTGCGTTCAGGAGTATGACAGACAACCTGGGAAATGTAGAACTGAAGATGAGTCAATAAAGTCAAACTATTTACTTTTAAATCTGATAGTGGAAGAGGGTTAACACATTGATACATCCTTGCTTATGTCCTAATAAGTTTAGTACGTTAAATGTCTTAAAAAGAATTGTTGGGCCCACCCTGAGTGCCATTCCACCATTTTTTCAACATCCTCCCACCCAGAAATGTTTATATCTACCATTTTCTTAAGGAACAAAGATCCACAGAACCCTAACAACTATCAGGGCTGTTCCCAGTCTTTTATTTGTGAAACATTTAAACATGAAGTTAAAAAATTCTTATTAGTAATAAGCCACTGAAAGATACCAAAGTAAGATTCAAAAAAGTTCAAATATAGGGCATTTTCCTCCAAGTTAAAAGCTACTTTTCCAGTGCCAGAAACTAATTAAGGACACAGCTGGCCAATGTGTAGGTTTAGGGCTACCCTAGAAATGGAAATCTGGGTTCAGACGTGTAGCAAAAAGCAAAGGAATTCAGAGACACAAAAACTTTAGTAATAATGCTACTGTTGTTGCCCTTTTTCATACTCAGTGATGTATTTGTGCACTGAGGAGATGGAGAAGGGACAGGAACAACCGGAGATAAGAAAAGGATGGAGATAAAAAGCAGTTGAAAGGACATGGGGAACAACTGCAACCATCCGAGTTGTTCTCTGTTAAGCAGCTGGCTGGCTGGTGACTCAGGGGTCAACAATTCTAATCCCTGGCCTTCACTGAATCTGAAAACCAATTCCTGGTGGAATTTACACACCCTCTTCCCATTTAGCATTTATACCCACCTGCCCCAATTTTCAGTGAAGAACAATTTTGCTTTTTAAAAACAAACTAAGAACAGGGGTTGACTGCAATAAAAGTTTGAGCCCAACAGGAACTTAAGTATCAATAGGTATTAAAAGTCTCATAAGTCTGATGAAGAGAATGGAAGTGATAAGCTGATGAAAATTATGTCCTAGGTGCCACAAAATCTATGATCTCTCTTTAACATTAGCATTTTTCAAATATAAATTAGCACTTACAGCATACACCTAACACTTGAGAAGAGGTTTAGGAGTAAATACCTAAGAGAAAAGGCAGCAGCACTGGTGTAAGTAAAGAAAATGGGTTATATCAAACCAATTTTTAATTTTTTACTTAGTCTGGTACTTAGGAATTTTAAATCTGTAATAAGCGATTTCATTAATTATACCATACAGTAAAAAGGGAAACCAAGAAGCCAGGGTAAGAGACAAAAATTGAGATATATTACAAGAAAAACAGAAGTAACAGTGAGTGAGCAGACTATTTAAATAAGAAACAGGAAAAAGGACCAAAAACTGAGGATTGTTCATGGGAATAAAGGCATTTAATCAGTTCAAGAGGTGAACGCTAGTGTTGCAGATCATGCTTGCAGGAGCACAGTACTAGGCATACAAAAAAGCTCAATAGCTTTTCTAACAGAAGTACTACACACTGCCTATCTTATTTTCTGCTTCCCTATTTATTTTGCCACAAAATCTTAAATTTTCACTAATGGATGGTAACATTTTGGAATCCCTGAAACTAACTTTAAAAGGAAGGCTAAGAAGTATAGACTCAGTCAAGATCCAACCATGTCCTACGATTTTCTTTCTTATAAAAATGTTTTCTGCGATATTAAACAGCTTTAACCTGCAGGTGGTAGATTTGTCCCTTCATTTTGACATCTGTGTTAACACCATCTTGAGTTCCTATGGGGAAAACATACACAAACACATATAGAGTTCTAATGTGCAATATTTTTATGTTCACTTTCAAGCTGGAAGCAAACTATTCCTAATTTATGTTGTGCAGCCAGTGCCTACAAAATTTATGCCTCTAGAGGAAACAAGAAACAGAGCCATGCTTCTCAAAGTGTGGGCCATGAACAACCTCCATCTAAATCACCAAAACACTCATTTCTGGCCCCAGTCCAGACCAACTAAATCGAATTCTCTAAAAGTGTGCTGTCTGGTCAACACACTGCATGCTTAAAAACCATTTAGTAAGTATTTCTATATATTAAATTATGTGTAGGGATTAGACACCAAAATAAGAGTGTTTTAAAGCATGAAACGCTATAACCAACACAAAGTATATACCCAGTAACAGTCTGCCCTCTCTGGAAATGGAAAAAATGGAGGATTATATTTTATCCCCAGAAAACACCCTAGTAGTGGGGGTGGTTTTTTTGTTTGTTGAGAGCAGAGAGTTTAATTGATGGAGGAGTATGAAAGCACAGATAATCCCTAAATAGGACAACCTAAACAACTGAATCACAAAAATTCTTTTAAAAAATTATTCCTAATATTATTAGGAATTATTATTCCTAGTATTAAACACTTTAATGCCTAAATTAAAAGATTAGAACAGGGACTTCCCTGGTGGTGCGGTGGTTAAGAATCTGCCTGCCAATGTAGAGGACACAGGTTCGGTCCCTGGTCCAGGAAGATCCCACATGCCACAGAGCAACTAAGCCCGTGTGCCACAACTACTGAAGCCCGCGCACCGTAGGGCCCACGTGCCGCAACTACTGAGCCTGCATGCTGCAACTACTGAAGCCCATGTGCCTAGAGCCCATGCTCCTCAACAAGAGAAGCCACCACAATGAGAAGCCTGCGCACCGCAATGAAGAGTAGCCCCCACTTGCCGCAACTAGAGAAAGCCCACACATGACAACGAAGACCCAACACAGCCAAAAAAAAAATTAAGAAAAAAAAATTAGAATAGACATTAGTCTTTCCTTCAAATTATATATTCATCTGGTCTGAATGTCTATAATCCTACTGGGACTCTCTGCACCTAATAAAAGCAAAAAATTAAATGGAAATGGTGGAAATAAAAATAAACTCATTATTTTTTGGATAGAAATTTGATATCAAATACGAGTACTATGACCCACCAAGATTCACCTAATACAGAAATCATTGTAGATTTATAGCTAAGAGTGACTGCAAATACACACACAAACACACACACACAGATACGTATTGTAAATTACAATATAGGTAAATGTATGTAATATGTATTACAGGGCTTCCCTGGTGGCACAGGGGTTAAGAATCCACTAGCCAACACAGGGGACACGGGTTCGAGCCCTGGTCCGGGAAGATCCCACATGCCGCGGAGCAACTAAGCCTGTGCGCCACAACTACTGAGCCTGCACTCTAGAGCCCGCGCGCCTAGAGCCCATGCTCCGCAACAAGAGAAGCCACCGCAATGAGAAGCCCATGAACCGCAACAAAGAGTAGCCCCCACTCGCCACAACTAGAGAAAGCCTGTGTGCGGCAACGAAGACCCAATGCAGCCAAAAATAAATAAATAAATAAATAAATTTTTAAAAATGTATTACATATATTACAATCTATAGGAGTCTAAAATTTAATTATCTTTTCACCTAAACTTATTTTTACAAACTGAAAGATATCTTACTTGATCCTCACAACAATCCTACAGGGGAAATAGGAATAGATATCATTATTCCTATCCAACTCCTACTCTAGGCTTATAATACAATGAACTTTCAAAAAAGGTCTCAGAATCATCCTTTCTGGTGGTTCTCAAACTAGATGTGGTGTGGATCAGCTATACCTGAGTGCAAAATAGAACTTCCTTGGCTCAACTCTCAGAGATTGACTCAGTGGGTCTACAGTGGGGATCAAGAAACTGCATTTTTATCCAGTACTCAAGGTGATTCTAATGCTGTGAGGTCCTCAAACCAGAGTTGGAGAAACACTAATCAATTCAATTCTAATTGAGTCCCAGAAAGATAAAGTGATTAGGTCACTGTGGTGGAGCTGTGACTCAATTCCAGATTTCTGTTCTTTTTTTCACTATCCAAACAATTCACAAAACAAGACTTAGAAAGTCTTTCTTCACTTAATAGGAATTATGCATAAAGAAATTTTCATCAACTGTTACCAACCTAAACTCTGAAAACTGCTTTGAGGGGTAATAGCTCAGAAGATGTGGTGTAAGCATGTATTCCAAGAAAACACTACAGTATCTCTTTTTCCTCCCTCTGGATATTCCAAACTAAGAGGAATAACAGGAAGATGTGTCATACTGGCCAAAGTCACTGAATACATAATCTTATTCAATCCATGTAATTCTATGAAGTAGATGCTATTTCTGCCCATTTTATGGATGAAGAAACTGAGGCTTGGGTGCTTTTACCTCACCAAGGAAGGTGAAGTTAAATGGTCAGGACAGGACTGGACCAAAATTGAAAGTATGAGCTCTTAACCTCACTTACATACTGTGGCCAATGTCCCTATCACTAGGTCCTCTTATTCACTGTATAAGCAATAAATATTGATATAGTATTCTGCATAATTTTTCATTTGCTCTTAAGTCACCAAGAACTTGGTCCAGTTCCTATTTCATAAAAATCAATCATTTACCTCAGACCCTTCCTCTCTACTATATTAGTGTAAATCATCCTCCCCTGCCTCCCTGCCACCCACACTATTTCTCTGCAATCAATTTTGCCTGTTGATCTCAGTGGTTTTTCTTGGGTGCCATTATGAGTAGCTACTGCTTTCCTCCAAACTATAATGACATAGCCTAGGCTAAAAAGCCCTTAGTTGGGAAAGCTGTTTTCCTTAAAATAATTACTTTGTTGTTCTTATAGAATACTGGCCATTGCCAAGTCCTACCATTTCCTATTTTCACCTTCTTTTGAATCTCTGCTGTTTTCATCTTCCAGCTGGTTTCCCACCATCTACCAAAGTTGTTTCACACCAGTTTCTCAATCTGACTCCCTCCTGAAGTTACAAACCATTTCATACAAAATTACCTGCACCAAGTCTATATTAGAGATTCAGCAAACACTCTATGACACCTGAGTTGTCCAATACAGTAGCCACTAGCCATGTGTGGTGACTGAGCACTAGAAAGATGGCTAATCTGAATTAACATGTGCCGTCAGTGTAAAATATACACTGGATTTCAAAGACTTAGTATAAAAAAATTTAATAATTTTCATACTGATTACATGTTGAAATAATATTTCTAATAAAATGTATTAAATGAAGTATATTATTAAAATTAATCTCATCTTTTTTTAACGTTTTTTAATGTGGCTACTAGAAAATCTAAAATTATATTTTTGTATAATTTATATGCTCACAGTATGGCTTGCATTATATTTCTTTTGCAGCACTGCTCTAGACACTCCACCATCCTGAGCTTGATTGGCCCAATGCCCTCACTGTAACACATGCCATATGTGATCTTCTTAGAACATACTCACTCATCTGTTCAGTCACCTCCTAAAAGCTATAACAATTAGTTCACCCCATTAAAAAATCCAAAACAATGCTTTATCACAAATAATATACATGCACAGTTTAAGGAACATCACCTGGAAATGAAGCTACCATGGATGTCTCCAAAGTGGGAACTACAAGCTAGGTGTCAAGTAAATGAGCTACTCAGAGGCACATAAAACACCCTGCCTATTCTAAAAATAGTCCTCTCATACTTGGAAATTATTCTCTGGAATTTTTCTCATTGCTTTTTCTCCTTTGTACATAAAAGGTGCCCCCAAGAAGGTGACGCAATGGCTATCTCTAACAAAGGAAAAAGGAAAATCCTAGAAACCATAAAAAGACAAGTAAAACTTCTATCACTAAAATATCTATACATGAAACCAGATGAATAAGATTTTGGGAGTTAAAGTATATGTTATTAGGAAAGAAAATCATTATAACTTTCAAAAAGGATGCATTTAACAACATCTGTCACAAATCCTACTCAACCAGATGACCTGGAGATAGTAGTAGGTGACTCAGATTCCTACCATGGTCACCTGGTAGCAATTCCGTCAAAGGAAGAAGTCATACCAACACTTCTTTAATTGTATAAGCCAAGAGATGCATCAATGACAAGTTTCCTGAATTTTCAGAAGTGGCAGTGATAAACCAAAACATCAGATGAAAAACCATGGCAATCTGTTAATGTCAGGCTGATAAAGAAACAAAAGATAGAGGTTTCTCTTGAGAAATACTCTGAAAATACAAAGCAGAACACAATGTAGGCTACCAATGCTTTAAATCAACTACTTAACATATTGAATATCCATGGAATCCAACTTTCCATTAAGATATAAGAAGAAGCTTTTTACATCAAAGCATATTTTACTTTTAATTGGGCTTCACATAATGTGTTCAATGTGGAGAAATAATGTATGACTCCTTTTTGATAGGTGCAAAACTGGTAGGCAGGACACATTTAAGAAGTTAACTGTCAATCATTTAAATTTTACTGGGTAGAATATGTACACACCAAACCATGGGCTCTATGTTTCCAATGCTGATTCAAAGGAGGAAATGGAAAGTATGTGATCAGGTTTGCCACTACTTGGGATTAAAAAAAAACTTGCATCAGAGAGCTAGCAATCTTCACCAGTAAGAATTCCTAATACAGCAGCTACTTAAATTGTTTCTCTCCTACTCATGCCAAAGACCAACAAACAAACAAAATCAAGTCACAAGGAATGTTAATGGGAAGTAACAAGAGAAGAGAATGAGCAGAAAAATAAACAAGATCTCATCTTGAAGAAGAGCAAGAAGATGGCACTGTGAGCAGTGTTCTAAGATGATCCCGAAAGCAGGAGGCAAGTTTGTCTTTAAAATGAAATCTTAACAGATGGTTAAGTAGGGGACTCAGTCCTCAGAATATTTATAAAATGAGTTTTTCAATACATATCTGCTCAATTCCACTGAAACCAAAAAGATAGTACAAGGCTTAAAAGCAGCTGTTCCACACTTTTTCTTGCTAGGACTTAACCTGAAGCAGATAGCACAGCTTTTTACCTTTTTGTTTTCTTTCACAAAATACTGATACATCAGCTTTAAAAATTTACTTATAATTAAATACACCATATATACATAAATGCACAGGCACCTAGGATAGATGTTGTGCAAAATCTCCTATGAAGGATAAGATACAAAACTCTTTATTTAAATAAAACTCTGACTTTAAAAGCAGACCAAATTAAATTATTTCTTGATGTCCCTTCAGGTCCTTAGAATTTAGGTATTAAAATTAAAGAAAGTGATTAGCAGAAGGTAATTAACAATTAATTTAGCAATAATGTACTAGCTTGTTGGCATTTACTCAACAGTGACCAAAAGGAAAGAGAAAATGTCTTCCTAACAAATTCTTAATATCATAAAAATCCACAAGTGTAAGAATTAGAAGTTGCGACATTGCAGGGGAAACCTTTCCACGTATGTGCTCTGGGCACAGGAGGGGAGTTCCGAACATCAGACAATACCCATATCTAAGCGCTCCAAGTAAGCAAAGTGTTATGGAAACACACCAAAAGAAATAAAATAGTCCCTTTCTGCCCTTGGGGAATCTGTAATCCATTCTGACTATCAGATATACCAAAAATTTAGAAATTATTTAAAATAATATTTTTGCTTCGTTGCAAACAAAGTACATGAGGAATGTGAAGACTTAAAGGGATAAAAAGGATTAATTAGAAAAGGCTTCACAGAAAAGAAGCAGTTTATGAAAAAGATTCTAGCTATATTTGGAAAGTAAAGATATCTGTCAAAGGAAGAGGGTACTCAAGGAAAAGAATGGCACACATGCAGAAAGCAGTCTATACTGAGAAATAATGAAAAATGAAGCCCATTAAAAGGAAAGAAGGAAGAAGTGGGGTCTTCACAATAGAGTGAATGGATTAACAGGAGAAATAAGTGAAAAAAGTCAGGGAAAACAGTTCTTGCAACTAAAAGGTGTAGGATAATTACCTATGGTATCAGAGTCCCTCCACAGTGACAGGTCAGCAGGCCTGAAAGTGTAAAGGGTAAATCTCTGTCCTAGGCAGCCCACAGGGTACTAGGATAGGTCAAAGAACTTTACAAAGTGTGACACCTGCTCTCAAGTTGTAAATGCTTGAACAAGAAAAATCAGAAGTGACTTGTTAAATTCAGCACTCTGGCAAGGTATACTTTACTCAAAGACTAATTCAAAAAAAGCAGGTAGGTAGAGTTACTTGAGATTAAAAGTACATTTTTTTGATTAAAGAAGTAACAGAGATCACCAGGTAGAATATTAAAAGGAGGAAGAAATAGGCCAACACTTAACTTGATGCTATGCTACATGAGATGACCACAATGACTAACAGGCATGTCTGAATATTGAAGGTTTCCTTGTACTTCAGATATTTTTCACTCCAGTAAAACATTTTTCTCTTTGCCTTGAAGAGAACACACACTCACACCCTCCACACACACCCTCCTCTCACCCACACGCATTCCCCCAAAACACACCCTCACACCCCCACCCTCCTCTCACACCCCTACACACACGTCTCCTCACACACCGTCCTCTCATACCCCACCACACCCTCACACGCCCCCACCCCTTCCTCTAACACACCCCCACACGCCCTCACATGCTGTCTCCTCACACGTGCCCACAAGCATCACACCCCCACACTCACGCTCTCCTATACCCCAAGCACATCCATATCCCGCTCAACACAAGTATGCTACCTCACTGTCCCCCCCATCTGAGCTCCTGTCCCTACCTTCACCTTTTCTCCCCCAACTCTCAACCCCACAGCAACCACCTTCCCGTCTATCTAAATTTTAATTCATCTTTCAAGGCTCACTGAAGTCCCATTTTCTTTATGAAGCTCTCCAGGATACCTTTACCTTTTGATGATTTTTCTTGGTCTTGGGATTTCTTACTTACCCAACTGGCATTCAGCTGGTTTCTCATGCAACTTAGCACTTAAATATAAACTATATTGTAACATTTACTGTCGAGTTATATATAAAATTCTCTCCTCAACTAGAGCATAAGCACAGGCCACAGCTTTGTTTTCTCTACAGGAGCACAATAAAGGGCACAACCCTTTGAACAACTGTTATCTATATGCTATTCCCCTTTCTGACCTAATTTTGTCTAATAGCTCCCCAAACACATTCAATCCCTGGATTTCCTTCCACAATTCACAATATCACATTTAAACACACAACTAAAAGTGTCCCACAGTCATAAACTGGTTATTGGTTTAAGGGAATACACAAAAGACAAGAATGAATAATCAGTCTCCCTTATGAATGGTGTAAAATCAATTTTAACATTTTTACAAATAACCTGAAAAGGCTCGAGTACAGCAAGACCTCCAGACTTACTGATGTTACCGTGTCAAAAGGGAGCAACTTTAGAAAGTTCTCTTAAGGGTATAAAAGTATAATATTAGAATATTTTCTAATATTAAAGGAAGAATAATGTAAACTACCCTTATTGAATGATAATCTCTTTGAGGGGGGAAAAACATAGCAGTTATCAGGATTGTTTTAAAAAAATAACAGAAAGTACTGATATATTCATAAAGGGCAGCATCTTATAATCTTTAGGAAAGGAACTAAAACAAACAAACAAAAAACCCAGACATTTCTAAAACTTTGCACAAAATAAACAGGTTATTTCACATTGATATTTCAAGATGAAATAGAGCCTTTCCTCAAAATTCAAGAGTTGGTGTAACTTCTCAGTTTAACAATCTACAAGGGTTGGTATGGGGTAAAAATTAAAATTAAAATCTTAAAGCATAGCATCCAAGGCTCCATCTCATTTGTACTGAATTTATTTTTCTAACCATATCTCCCATTACATTTTCTACCTTTTCTCTCCTGTCTAAAAGAAGTATTCAGCCTATCTATAAGTATTATCTTATTTACCGCCTCAATGCTCTTACACATGCTGGCCACTCTGAATTGAATCTTCTCCATCAAAGGCCACTTGTTGAAATACTACCATTCTTCCCAGGTCCAAATGCCACTACCTCCACATACAATTCTGATTACAACTAATCAATGAACACGAGCTGAGCACCAACTCTATCAGCACTGAGTCAGGCACCTAGAATTCAGAGACGAATCCCTTACAGATCTTATGTGAACAGAGAAAACTGGAGAAAATGTCAATAATGTATGGAGTATAACTATATAAGTGGATGAATAAGATGCTATGGGAATACGGAAAGGAGTACCTAACAGTCTGCCTAGGAAAGAGTGGCCC
>NW_006781329.1:1077679-1106136 GCF_000442215.2 Lipotes vexillifer
TCAAGTCTGGGCAAAAAACAAGTATGTGGGGAGAGGGGAGAGATTAGGAGTTTTTTTTTAGTGTTACAGGATCAAAGTGGGAGGCAGTGATGGCAGGAAATTAAGCTGGAAATGAACAGTCCCAGAGGGTACTATATGTCATGTTAAAAAGCTTGACCTTCGTCCTATGTAGGTGATGAGAAGTCAGTGGGCGGGATTTAAGCTGTTGAGCGTCAGGGTCAGATCTCCACATTCATGACAGATCTCAGCATCTACAGTCTCCATGGTTTCTAGCAAAGAGTATAGAAGACAGGTTTTCTTTTTCCCTGGTGCTTTTTTGTTTGCTTTGTTTGGAAGTGGGAGGGAGGAAGGTCCATTTAAGAGTCTAGGCAAGGAATGGTAAGGGTAAAACTAACACACTGGTGATGGGAATGGAAAAGCAAGAATAGATTCAACAAATATCCAGAAGGTAAAATTGATAGGATTTAGTAATTTCTTGGATTTGGCAGAACACTAAGAAGTAAGCATTGAAGATGGCCCCCAAGTTTCTGGCTCCAAGAGGTTTAAATTTTAATCTTTCCCTTTCTATTAGCTCTCTCCTGAACCAACTCCTCAAGCACATAAACATCTCAACTTTAGCTTTCTTCCATCTCTTTACAACCCTTCTCAGCCAACATTTCCTAAAAAGTAGTCGACCACCACCAAACCTACTTCCTTGTTCACAATTCACTCACCATCTTCTACAACATGGTTTTTGTCTCCACCATTCCACTGAATGTCTCTTTGCTAAAGTTACAAATAATCTCCAAATTTACAAATTTAGTGGTGACTTTTCAGGTTCTATCTTACTTAATCTCTCTGGCACCATCAAATACGCCCGCCATCTAGATTTCTTACAATGACACTAGTCTTCCTTCTACCTTTCTGGCCACAGCTGGTTCTCCTCTACAAGCTCTTCCTTGTCCTCTCCCCCTACTCTGAAAAAATTAGCGTTTCAAAGCGTTTGATCTTTGGTTTTCTTTTTTCTTCTTCTTCTGCCAAGTTGATTTCATGCCTGTAAATCTATTGCTCAAAGACTCAAATCCTTCTCCAGCTTAGACCTATATCATCAACTACTTTATCAGCATGAGCCACAAGTACTATGACCTCACCCTGATGAAAACTTACCGCATCTCTTTATGCTAAATAGCACTAACCTGATGAAGCACTCTCTGGCTCAAAATGGCCCTTCCACAGCCTTCAACATGAAGTTAACACTCCTTCGAAAATCAAGTCCTGATCCCTGCTCACCTCTGCACTCACCCATCACTGTTCCACATGCCCCATAATATGGCTTATGATCTAGGTCTCACGAACTAATTCCAGTTCCTCAAATTTGACATGTAATAATTATTCATGCCCCATATAAGTTGTTTACTCTGCACGTGTCTGGCCACTCTCAGTTCCTTTAGTCCCTTTCTACTCAAAGTACGGGACCGACAGCATGGCATCACTGGGAGCCTGTTAGAAAGGTAGAACCTCCGGCCCCACTCCAGACACAATGAATCAACATCTGCATTTTTAACATTATCTCCAAGTGATTCATATGCCTATTAAAGCCTGAGAAGCTCTGCATTAATTTACTATGACCACTATTATAATATACAACAGGTATCACAGAAAAGGGCAAATCAAGCACACATCACTTTCAGAGCCTTAGCCTAAATCATTCCCTTACACACACTGCTTTTGACTGAGCAGTAATGGATTCTGTAATTGACTCTCCTGTTTTTACAGTCACCTCTCTCCCTCTGGACTTAATACTTCATACCATTTTGCTGGTATTGACATTGGCTCCACTGGACAATTCTCACTCTCTGCCCTGAGGTTTTATGTCCTTAGACCTTGAGGTTTCTATACTGGCTGTCTTACCACCAGGAAGCACATCCACCAGACTTGATAAGACAAGATCAAATAGTCTTCCCACTTTATTCACCTGATAAAATTCTAATCATCCTTTGATCACCTCAAGCATCACTGAGGGAAAACATTACCTGACACCCTCCTAACTGAATCAGGCTATTTTTTGTTTGTTTGTTTTTTGTTTTTGTGGTATGCGGGCCTCTCACTGTTGTGGCCTCTCCCGTTGTCCCGTTGCGGAGCACAGGCTCCGGACGCGCAGGCTCAGCGGCCATGGCTCACGGGCCCAGCCGCTCCGCGGCATGTGGGATCTTCCCGGACCGGGGCACGAACCCGTGTCCCCTGCATCGGCAGGCGGACTCTCAACCACTGCGCCACCAGGGAAGCCCCAGGCTATCTTTTTCTACAGTCCCAGGCACTCTAATATGACATAATGTGCTGCATAATTTCTAGTTTACTAATCATTCTCCTCCAACTAAGCTGTGTGTCCTCTAAAGACTGTGTCTTATTCATCTCTATATTCCCAGTTCTGACATATCCTTATTGTTTACTGGATGGCTAATAAATAAGTCTGGAGCTCAAGAGGGAGATCAAAGTTAGAGATATAACTATGGATACCTATATTTAGAAGAGAAATGGGATTACTTCAGCAGGGAAGGTTATATGGACTAAGAATTCCATAGGGTTGAACTCTGAGAAGTACAAAACTAAAAGGATGGGCAGATTGAAAAACTGACATGGTGAGGAGCTGTAGTCAGAAACACTGAGAGAGTTAAAGGAACAAAAGAATTTCAAGAAGGAACAGGTAGACAATAGCATCAAAGTTACAGGAAAGTCAAGTAGTAACTGAATATAGATAACAAGAATCCTTTAGATTAGGCAATTAGAAAATCATTAATCTTTGAGGGAATTATTTCACGTACTTTAGGATAACAAAGAAAACAGAAGGTAGGATAGAAACTTTTCAAGACAGTGAGAAGAAAAAGAAAGATTCTTTCACATTAACATATTCAATAAATATTTATTGAGCACTGGACACTAGGGATGCAGCGATAAACATGAGGGCCATAATCCCCATCCAAATGGTGCTTTTATTTTAGCAGCAATAAATTCAGAAAAAACAAAGCCCAGAAGGACTCAAGAAGACTAGACCAAGTAGAATCTGAAAGGCATCCCTCACCTAGTGAAGTCCTAAAAGATAACCAAAGCTCCCCCCCCACAAAAAAGAGAAAGAAATGTCTGTTAGTGCCTAAGACCATTAATTTTAATAATTAACATATGAAATGTTTTTATATTACATTCTCAGTTTCAGAATGTGTATTATGTTTAGAGTGCAAGGTTTATCACTCCAAAGTGACTAGTTTCTTAGACAATCAGACTTCATATTCCTTTTGTAACCTCCATAGTAATTGGCATAATAATGAGCACACAGTAGGTACTCCTTAAATGACAGATGATTTCAGTTATAGCTACATGGATTCAGGATACAATACTAAAGTTCTTCTATAAATTCAGTCACTTAAATTCAAATCAAATCCCTATGGATTTACTGGTTTCTACTACTCATTTGCCACCTTTTATTCATTATTCCTAGCCTAAGAAACACAGAAATAAGGGACTTCCTTTTCTTTCTATTCTCTTTATCATCTTTCAGTTTTCTGCAAGCTGATTTATAATTTAAAAGTTATATTAACAGAAAACTGAAGTCCTTGGATTTGGAAAAACAACGTGTGTGTTAAATCTTTTTACCAATCTGTCTTTTTTTTTTTAATTAATTAATTTATTTAAATTTTTGGCTGTGTTAGGTCTTCATTGTGCGGGCTTTCTCTAGTTGCGGCGAGCGGGGGCTACTCTTCATTGCGGTGTGCGGGTTTCTCATTGCGGTGTGTGGGCTTCTCACTGCAGTGGCTTCTCTTGTTGCGGAGCACGGGCTCTAGGCACGTGGGCTTCAGTAGTTGCAGCCCACAGGCTCAGCAGTTGTGGCTCGCAGGCTCTAGAGCACAGGCTCAGTAGTTGTGGCACACAGGCTCAGTTGCTCCACAGAGTGTGGGATCTTCCCAGACCAGGGCTTGAACCCGTGTCCCCTGCATTGGCAGGCGGATTCTTAACCACTATGCCACCAGGGAAGTCCTTACCAATCTGTCTTAATATGAATGCAGGCAAGGGAATCACAAAACCAAATGCCAGAACCACTCATTCTTGTCTATCTAACATGTTCTTCCTCACCCACCAATCATAGGTAACAGGCACCAAGTAAGCAATTAACAACCATTATCATTAAATTCTTTTCCAAATATGAGTCAAAAAGAACATTGGATCTGTCTGGTTCTACATGAGCAAATTTCAATTAATTCAACCTCTATGAATCAACGATAATCATTTTTAAAAGATGCATTTACTTTGATCATTTGATTCACTAATTACTCAAGTGGTGATCAGAGCAAATGAATTCTGACCTAGTTCTGATTCTGGCTCACTGTATAACCGAAAGGAACAACTTCTGTTTCTCAGTCTTTAAACAGCTGTGGACAAACAATTACTTTCATTTAAGAGGTGGAGAAAGTTCTGCTATATCAGCTACAGTACCCATGATATATTATCAACAATTCAATTTGATAACTCAGCATTTTTTACTACATCATAGGATTTGAGGAGTACCACAAATAGCAGCTGCTGTCAGAGTGGGAACGGGGGAGGGAAGCCTGGCAGAACAGGTTCAAAGAAAGTCGCATTGCACTGGAATTGGTAACTCCTGTTTTAATACACATTTTAGAATATGTGATCCAATAGAATAACAGATTTAATCCCTGCAGATCTAGGCTACATACACTGGCTCTGGTACTTATTTAATTAGTTACATATCCTTAGGCAAGTCGCTGAATCTCAGTTTCTTCACCTATAAAATGGGGATAGTACTTATCTTGTAGGGTGAGTCACACACATTATCACTAAAACTTAAAAGCACTTAGCCCAGAGCATGCAATAAGTAGTGACTATTAATAATGGCTGTTTTAACAAATGGTAATAATTAATAACATCATTGCTTTACATAATGATTGAGCTGTGATATAACTTGCCAGTTCCAATTTTGACCAAAGAAATGTAATAATGTAAAATTGTGGCACATGTGTAATGGGCCTTAACCTAATAATGGCCCATTAGGAAAACAATTTTAACCATTCTTCATCAAGAGCAAAAAGTGATTAAGAAAAGCACTTCTGAAGCAATCAAAGGCAGGATTTACCTACAAATTTCCTTCAGCAATAATTAACATATGTGGATTTATGATTGCCATCAAGCTATCCAAGCAAGAGCAAAACAACCTCTGCCCTGGAATTAGAGCTCATTTTAGTGCTTCCTACTGCTGTATTGCTACTTCTGGCTCCTGCCTTGCCCAGCACCAAGCATGAATTTCTTAAAATGTGGTATAAGGATTATCTGCAAAGCAACTACCTCTAGTATAAACGGCTGCAAACACTTCCTCCCCTGGGGGGGAGACAGCAGAGGATAATGAGGCAAAAGTTGGTCTTTACTTTTATAAAAGAACACAGAACTTAAAAATTAGGGTTTAAGTTCTAGCTCCACTGGTTAGTGACTTCAGACTAATTCTATTATCTTAGAGTCTGAGCTAAACAAACAAACAAACAAACAAAACAACATGAAACCTATCTCAAATAGGGTCACATAGGATCAAATAGGAACATACATGAAATCACTTAGAAAACTATAAAGCATTAATAAAAAGAAGCTACCTTCCCAGAAGTGATGATATTCAAATATTGAGAAAATTTTACATTTGGTAGTGTATATATGTCCATGCCACTCTCTCACTTTCTCCCAGCTTACCCTTCCCCCACCCATGTCCTCAAGTCCATTCTCTAGTAGGTCTTCGGCTTTATTCCCGTCTTGCCCCTAGGTTCTTCATCACCATTTTTTTGTTTGTTTTTTAGATTCCACATATATGTGTTAGCATACGGTATTTGTTTTTCTCTTTCTGACTTACTTCACTCTGTTTGACAGACTCTAGGTCCATCCACCTCACTACAAATAACTCAGTTTCACTCCCTTTTGTCTTTATCTCACTTTGGAAAAAAGATTTTGAGGTACTCTCATTTGTGAATATATTGATGCTACTGAATGATGCACTACTCCACTCTATAGTTTTCTGAAAAGATTTCCCCTTATTTCTATATAAAACAATACCACCAAATTACATAACTGGAAATGTTAGTGCAGTCGTCCTTGGGTATCCAAGGGAGACTGATTCCAGGACACCTTCCCCACCCCTCCCAAGGATACCAAAACCAGAGGATGTTCAAATCCCTTCTATAAAATGATGCAGTATTTGCATATAACCTGTACATTCTCATGCATACTTTAAATCATCTCTAGACTACTCATAATACCTCATGCAATGTAAATGCTATGGAAATAGTTGCCAATGTGCAGCAAATTTGGCACTTCCTGGAATTTTTTCCCCAAATATTTCTGATCCCCAATTGGTTGAATCCACGGATGGGGAACCCAGGGAGAGCCAACTGTATTCTTCCCTGGATACCAGCTGATGTTTTAGAATTAAACCAGAGTCCAATAAATATATAAATAAATGTAAATGTTGTAAATAAAACACACAGTACTGTATCCTAAACAAAACAGCATGGCCATCTGCCAAAGGTCAGTTTCTCACTAAATATACATTAGCAACTATTTTTTTAAAGCCTTTTTTTTTTTAAGAGCAGTTTTAGGTTCACAAAATTTAAAGGAAGATGCAGAAATTTCCCATATACCCCGCTGACCCCACACATGCATAGCCTCCCTCATTATCAACATCACTCACCAGTGTTAACATTTGTAACCAAAGACCAACCTACACTGATACATCACAATTACCCAAATTCCACAGTTTACCTTAGGGTTCACTTTTGGTGATGTACATTCTACGGGTTCAGACAAACGTATAATGACATATACCCATCACTATAAAATCACAGAGTATTTTTACAGCCCTAAAAATACTGTTCTCTGCCTATTCATCCCTTTTCTCCCACCCAATCCCTGGCAACCACTGATCATTTTACTGTCTCCATAATTTTTCCTTTTCCAGATGTCATACAGTTGTAATCATACAGTATGTAGCCTTTTCAGACTGGCTCTTCATAATATGCATTTACGGTTCCTCCATGTCTTCTCATGACTTGACAGCTCATTTCTTTTTAGTGCTGAAAAATATATAATTGTCTGGAGGTACCACAGTTTATTTATCGATTAACCTACTGAAGGACATTTTGGTTCTTCCAAGTTTTGGCAATTAGGAATAAAGCTGCTATAAACATCTGTGTATAGGTTTCTGTGTGAAAATGTTTTCAATTCCTTTGAGTAAATATGAAAAAGCATGATTGCTGGATCATATGGTAAGAGGATTTTTAGTTTTGTAAGAAACCACCAAACTGTCTTCCAAAGTAGCTATACCATTTTGCATTCCCACCAGAAATGAATGAGAGTTCCTGTTGTTCCACATCCTTGCTAGCAGTTGGTGGTGTCAGTGTTCCAGATTTTGGCCATTTTAATAGGTGTGTAGTGGTACCTAGTTGTTTTAACTTGCATTTCCCTGATGACATATGATGTAGAGCATCTTTTCATATGCTTATTTACCATCTGCATATCTTTTTTGGTGAGGTATCTGAGGTATTTTTGGCCCATTTTTTAATCGGGTTGTTCATTTTCTTCTTGTTGAGTCTTAAGAGTTCTTTGTTTATTTTGGATAACAATCCTTTATCAAATATTGCAAATATTTTCTCCCAGTCTGTGTTTTATCTTTCAAGTAATATTTTTATTGAGTTATTCAGAATGCCTACTACATGCCAGATATCATTCAATGCACTTTAGATATATTAACTCACTTACACTTTATAACAACTGTATAAAGTAAGTACCATTATTATTTCCATTTTCCAGATGAGAAAGGTTAAATAACTTGCCCTAGGTCACAGAGACAGAAAATAATGGAGCCAAGATACATCACCAGCCACTCTGGCTCCAATGCTCTTAACTTACATCAAATACTAACTTAGCACTATAATGAATGAGTCTAAAAGAATTCCAGGTCAGCTGGAAGACAGACACATTCGCAAGCAATTATAATACAGAACATGGTAAGCAGTACCACAGGGGTAAGAGATTGGGCTAAAAGATATTAAGTCCAATTCTTCAGATATTACTAGTTGAAACGTTTTCTATATGAATTAGTAATTCCCATTGCAAAATCAAGAATCTCAACTCAGCTTGAGAAAGATGAACACATTTTACAAGTATCTGTCATCTTTCCATTCAATTAACCAGGTATCTGCTATCATTTCATTACTTTTCTAGTTAAGAACAACAGCCTTCCTATCAATCTACTTCTTCCCAAGACAGTTCCAAATCAAGTTAGAAATCAGAATCAGCATCAATTTGTTTTCACCATACTTGCTAACTTAATACATAAGAGAAAGAGATGTCTTAAACATTGATTCTGATTTTTAAGTACCTAAAATGGGTAACTAAGTCTAGATTAACCAAGTATTGCTTAAGACAGGCTTTCCTTTAATAACTAAAAAAGAACTATTTACAATTAGCATATCAAAGCTACAAGTCTCCAAAGCCAAGACTTCGGCTTATATCACAATTAATAGCAGGTCCTTTTCTACCTACACCCACTTATACACTGCCACTTGGGAACAGCCAATTCATCTGGGTGGCCAGGTGGCCCAGCTACTTGGGTTTCCCTCCTCATTCTCCTTTCAGCTAAAGACAAGATTATATTACTCTTCCTCACTAAACCTCATCCTCAAACCCTTCCTTGCTGTTTCTAGTATGAATTAACAGTCCATGTTGGTGGTGAGGTATGAAGGAGGAGGGATAGTAGTACAGAAGAGAAATAAGAAAAATTAAAGGTAAAATGACAGAGCCCCTTCTTTTCTAACACATCATGTCTTCTTCATACAGTTCCTAACCATTTTCTTCCAGTGGCCCTGTCCTAATACTTAAGCCAATGTTTCAAGAAATCTGGTGAGCTGCCACCAATTAGGATGTTTTTCATCCTCTGAAACACAACGGAAGTCATACATGGCTTCTTTCCCCACAGGGGAAACAACATGGTATAAAGTATCAAGCACATATTCTTTTTTTTTTTGCGGTACGCAGGCCTCTCACTGTTGTGGCCTCTCACTGTTGTGGCCTCTCACTGTTGTGGCCTCTCACTGTTGTGGCCTCTCACTGTTGTGGCCTCTCACTGTTGTGGCCTCTCACTGTTGTGGCCTCTCCCGTTGCAGAGCACAGGCTCCGGATGCGCAGGCTCAGCGTCCATGGCTCACGGGCCCAGCCGCTCCGCGGCATGTGGGATCCCCCTGGACCGGGGCACGAACCCGTGTCACTGCATTGGCAGGCAGACTCTCAACCACTGCGCCACCAGGGAAGCCCAAGCACATATTCTTAAATAAGGTAAGAATCTGTTTGAATCTCAATTGTGATGCTTATTAGCTGTATGACCCTGTTTTCTCACCTGTAAAACAGGTTAACTACCTCATAAGGTAACTCTTTACCAGAAACACACTGTCCCAAGTGGTCAAGAGGCTTCCTTTATATTTTTCATTTGGCTCTCATATGCAGTAAGAGGGGGAAAAAAATCTCAGGATCAGTATCTCAAACGCTTAGAACCACAGGCTTTCAAACATTCTGACTACAAATCACAGTAAGAAATACATTTTTCACTGTGACCCAGTACATGTATACATACAATCACACACATAACTGAGGTTTCACAAAACAGTACTACCCTTACTGTGTCTGATTCATCCTGATATTTTCTATTTTCTTTCATTCTTCTCTCCCCACCACCTTTCTCCTCCCTAATCACATACACAAAGCGCTTTTTAGTCCTGTCACCATACCACCCTATTGAAGCCCCAGGGAGCAGGGTACTTGAAATGAGAGATCAGGGAAGAAGGAAATTCTGACAGTGCTGGGGAAAGTCTGTGTTTCTTCTGGTCTCAGAAGGAATACTAAATCCATTTTCCCTCAGACACAGTGTTATTCCTAGGGATAAAGTTGTATTGCTGGAATACAGAACACTGGAGGTAAAACAGGCTTGTAGATTGGTCTGGGAACGTAACCAACACAGATGACGATCATCCTATAAGAAAATGCTTCCCAGGTTCCAAACAAAGTTTTTGGAAAATAATATATTTATTTCTAAGTTGGGGGAGGGTGCTACTTATACAATGCACTATGCCAGGGGTTGGTAAACTATTGCCCATGGGTCAAATCCAGTTTGCAGCTGTACAGATGCTGAACAATGGTTTTTACATTTTCAAATGGTTGAAAAAAAGAATACACTGTTTTGTGACACATGAAAATTATATGAAATTCAAATTCCAGTATCTATAAATAAAGTTTTATTGGAACGCAGTCACACTGACTCATTTACGTATTGTCTATGACTGCTTTTGTGTTACAACTGGCAGAGCTGAGCAGCTCCAAAAGAGACTGACTAAAATATTTACTATCTGGCCCTTTACAAAAAAGTCTGTGGACTCTATCCTAAGCACTTGAAAGCATTCAATATTCATTCACAAATATTTGTTAAGCACCTATTACATCTCAAACACTGTGGAAACTACAGTGCATAAGTCAGATATGGTCCCCCTCATAAGTATTAATGGAAGGCAAGTGGGAAAAAAAGTTTGGAGGAATAAGAAACAGTTGATTTGTTTGTAGGAGCTATGGGTCACTGTAAGGAATAGACATTCTCCTAAGATTTTATATTCAGTTGTTCACAGAATTAATTCCTTTATTCACAGGGTAAAGATAAATGTCTACTGATGAAGAATCACAAATTCTGAATTAAAAGTGTTATTACGGTTCACTTGAACCTCTCCTATTGCTCTCCTTGAAAAAAATCATTTATTACAAATATTTTGAATAACATTATGAAGTTTTAAAAGCTTCATATATATGTATGTGTGTGCATACATATACACACACATATATGAGTGTGCTTATGTCTGTGCATGCAGTCTTTGATCCTCACTGTAATCTTGTGAGGCAGTATTATAAACTCCATTTTACAGATGAATAAACTAAGGTTATGGAATTTTCTCAAGTTCACATGGCATATCACACCATGGTAAAGAAAGGCCCAACACAGAAGTTTTCTCCCTACAGAATGTTTCTTGTTTCTACTATACCTGCCCCCAAGCTGCATAATTAACTACTTTCACTGAATTTGAAATGAAGGACCTACTGCTATTTGTTTGTTTTTGAGAAAACCATTCTTTGCAAGGAACAGCTATGCTTGTACCAACAAGATTAGCTTCTATTTCTGTAACTAGTCCTTGCTGGGTAACCACATGTTCCAAAGGTAGAAAATTCTATAATCTTGTAACAGACTAGGCTCATCTACTCTTATGCTCTCTTAGTGAGCCGATTTCTTTTCGTATCATGGAAATAAGACTAGATATTAATTATAAAAATCCTGCTTAATCAGGGTTGCTAAATATATGTTGCTAGACTAAGAATTACAAATCTTGATGTAGGGCTATTCTTGGGCTACAGCAGTGAAAGATCTGTAGATAAAAGACCAAAACTACCCTTCACTGATTCAAAAAGAAAAAATATGTAACAATATTCTTCTCTGACCCTAAGCTTTTAATTTTATTTCATTCTTCGGTTTGAGTAGTTTATTCTTCATAAAAATGATTCTGACAGAGATAGTTAATTTAGAAAATAGTACCTGATAGTTTGTTAGGTCCTCTCAGCAGTTAAACCCTACTAATTTAATTGCTTCTATTATTTCTAGCCCTCTCAGCTAACAGGCAGTCTCTATTTACATTTTAACAAACAATTAAATTAGCAATTAATTTCCTAATTCAACACCCAAACCGGTATTATGTATCTCTAAAGAACTAAAGAACAGAATATTTTAAAAGGTTACCTGGAAAGATTTACTATGCAATATTTATAGAAAATAAAAGGATGGTCATTTAGAAAGGGATTTTATTCTTCTTCTGAATGCCTACTAATCAAATTGCTTTACTATTACCATGCTCATCTTGAATAATTAATATCTTGCAACTGCCCTTACTCATTTTTTATCATTTTCTTTTAGCTTTGACTTCTCATTTCTCCCCAGACCATTTTAAAATGTACTTACAGAAGTTAACTTCAACTCTTAGCTTAAAAAATAATAATAATTAGCAAATTCTACTCACTAACCTTGTATGTATGAAACTCCACTTCCAAGTAGCACAAAGCCTAGCGACCAGTTCTTCTAGAACTACTTTAAGGTCATAATAAATAAAATGGCCTGTAATATTTACAGGGTGAAGCTACACGTCTTTACAGAAGATGGCTAACCAAAGACGGGCAGTTAGGTTTACCTACTTCCAAAATGAAAGAAACTAAATGAAACCAAATGAAAAGAGGCAGCCACTATTATATTGCTAAATTCAGTAAAGTTTAACATCTCTTCTGGCTTTATCTCTGTGTAATAATGCAGTTTTCCCCTAGTCAAAGATGATGCTGCTGAACTTCTGCCAATATAGTTGATTTCCCTGTGCCAAGCACCACCTCCCCCTCCCACTAACAGTAGAGGCTTGAAATCTTTCAGATAAAAATATTCAAGCTAACTACTTAACAGAGGCGATAGCCCTGAGTAAAAATAATAGCCTACAGTATTAACTATTTATCCTTTCAGCCTTTATTGTAAGACCTTGATAACCCGTAAAGATATCAAATTCCTAAGAATTAAGATACAAAATATGCTGAGTTTTCTGCTTCTAAATCTTCAGCCATATCAACAATACTGTATATTACATGTTAAAACAATAAAGAGGTAACATTATTTTTTTAAAAATAGGCATTTGAAAAGAAGTACAGCCAAAGTTTCAGAGAGAAATAGGAATGGTTAGTAAGAATATAAATTAGCAGGTGCATGGAATCTAAAGATAGGCATTTGTCACACAAATTCAATAACCTCTGGTCTGTGTTTTATCTCTTTTTGAGGTTTTTGGGTTTTTTTTTTTGAGACGTTGTATTCAGTTCTCACATGCACAATAAGCTATCCATTTTTCTTAATAAGTAGGGGAAAAAATGGGGTAACTAGTAAAATAAGAGAGGAAGACTGGTAAGTGTAAGGAAGTTCTAGAACACAAAGCTAGAAAGGATCTTCGAGAGTCTCTCTAGCTTAGGATGACTGACATAACAGTCTCCTAACTGGCCTCACCTCCTCACTCCTACACACCTCCAATATATTTTCCAGACAGCTGCCAGTGATCTTAACACATAACCCAGGTCAAGCTCCTCCTTAAAGCTCTTTGCTTTCCATTGCCCTTTGGATTTTATTCTCTTTCCCAGCTTAGATCAAAAGCCCTGCAGGATCTTGTCCCTATCTATCTCTCCAGTCCCATCCTTGCATTCATTTCTTCAGGCAGCCAGCCAAATATTTACTGAGCTTCTACTCTGTGCCAGAAACCGTGCCATGACCTGGGGGTACTGTGATGAATAAGTGAGAAACCCTCTCTCACAGAATTTACACTCTAGTAGTGGAAAGAACAGATGATAAATAGGTAGATAAATAAACTGAATAATTAGAGACTGTGATAGGTGATGTGAGGCAAATAAAGAGTTACCCTCTCAGAACCCTGTCAGAGCACATATGACAATTTGTAATTATTTTATTCATTTGACTACTTACTTTATGACTGTAAGCTCTGTGAGGGCATTATCATGTCTGTCTTGTTCACTGCTACATCCCAACCACCTAGCAGTACCCCTAGCATGTAGTTCAGTATTTATTTGTTAAATGAATGAATACTTATTTCATCCTCTTTAAGTTAGTGATGAGTAAAGTCTTCATGGTTACCAAGGTCAAAGAAGAGTCAGTAGGAAAGCAGGAATTTAAATGAGAGACTCTAAAGTTTTAATCCAAAATATTATACCACATTCAAAATACTGACCTCAAAACTCCACTGATCATGTTTATGAAGCTTGTGGCTGGTAGCTGGTACTGGTACCCCAAAACTGACTTGAGAATCTTTCAAGATTTTACATGAAAAGTTTTAAAACACTTAAGGTTTAGGTGAAATTTCCTATGAGAAATACTTTAAATTCCAACAAATACATAAAGATGAAGGTTTAATGCCAAAGTTTCCTTTTAATGCATGCTAGAACAATGAGACCTTAAAGAACTCTTTGTAAAAGAACTATGATAGCTGAATGTTCTAGATGTTTCCTGGCACCTATTTGGCAGCGTTATTGATATTTTCTTTGGCTGAATCATTTAGTCAGAATATTATTTCATATTAACTTATAAGTAATTTACGAGCAAATTTTTAAAGCCTCCCAAGAACTGAATCTGTATATTTAAATGTTTTACATATTACGTTTTAAAAGATAGGTTAAAAACTGACATGTATGTAAGATCTACTATGAACCAGCTACTGTGTTATGTGGCATATTATTTCATTTACTACATCTTGGTTTACAAATTTAAAAAATTAATCTCAGCATTTTAGAAATTTGCCAACATCTGATAATTTGCCCATGCCTCTTCCTCTTGAAATAATGCCTTGGAACAAGCTTGATTTACAATATATCATAAAGATGTGAAGACCAACAGATTTTTCCCAGTAGAGGTCTCATTTCTATAAAATATAGTTAGTAATCATAAGTAGGAAAAAATCCTTTCTCAAAAGCTTTAGATAAGATAGGCTTATTACTATGATATGTAAAGACGATTCATTTTAAAAAGGCAAGCCCCCCCTACATGAGTCCTCCTAATAATTATCTCATTGCTTTACATTTATTTTTCTTCAGCAACATTAGAGAATATAATGATTCCCAATATGATTACAGCTACTGATAGTCAGCCAAAGAAAAAAATACTTTTATCTAGTCCAAAAGAATGGTATTGAAAAGGTTTAGGATTCAGGTCTGAATCACATATACCAACTTCAGAAAAGTTTCTAAAACTACTTTTATAAAACAGTATCATTTACTGTGAAGAAAATGCCTCACATAGATTTCAAAGAATATAATCTGAATGACCAGTATGAGCAATCACTGCAATTACTGGAATCTGACCATTATTTAAACACAAACAACACATTGAGCTACTAGAGCTTAGAATTAACTCAACCTCACAATGGAGACATATACACCGTACAGTGTATGTGTGTTAAAGAATATTATATGCTCTCATGTTTTTTATGAACTCTTATTTTCCCAAATCTATGTTTATATTTTCATTCATGCTTATATTCTAAATTCATCTCTGTCTGTAGAATTTCTTTAGTTATGAAAGTGCTTCCTATTTTCTTCTGGCTTGTTATTTCTTTACCAATTTTATTTAGTAGTGCTACCATCCTACCTTAATCTTCAAGCTGTTTTTCTATTTTATAGTCCACATACTATAAGTTTTTGGGACATCTATCAGGGTCTCCATCATCCACCCGCGTACCTCCTCTTGGTTTTAATTACTTTTCATCTGGATTTAACCCTCTCAACTGAGATCGTTCTACTTCAAGCAGTTATAAACATTTTTTCATCACAGAAATCTCTTCCTCAGATTTAGTCAAAAATTCCTCCATTTCAACTTGCCTTCCATCCACAGTCAAGTTTACTCACAAATGCTTTCTGTATTCCTCATCCCATTTTGTTCCTAATCCCTCATATTAAGATGAATATATTTAACCTCCTGCCAAGACATTTTTTTTCCTATTATTGGGACCTATCTCCTCCAACAAGCCTTTCCTAAATGAAAAAACCTGAACTGTTCAAATTACAATCTAATTTTGTTTTAGCACCTTTGTGTGTCCATAAGTCATCCAGCTAGTCCAGGAGAGATACTAGCTAAGTCAGGGTAGGTCCATGTTCTCCCTTGGGACCAGTTTTCCGTATATTCTGCACCTAGGCACAAGTTCTCCATTGCAGATTAAATAATGAGCATATTTTTCACTGCGCATTTTTTTATTGCACATATTTACATAGGCAGCTTCCTTCTCTACTCAGAGGATTGGGTCGAAAGAATAAAGCCAGTATTTTTTAGGAGTTTAGAACCCATTAGTGGGTCACTGAATTAATTAATGGGTCATAATCAAAAATTTGTTAATGAAATAGAATAAAAAAACAAACAAAAGTGTCCTGCACACAATAAGTTCATGAAACTTCTATTTCTGATAAATACACATACACATTTATGTATATGGGAACTGAGTCACAACAACGTGTATTTCTTATTGTGGGTTATGGTCAAAAAAGCTGAAAGCCACTGAATTTGAAGCACTCTACGATGTCTTCTAAATCTGTACAATTCAAATTACATTAAAAGATTTAGTCTAAGGAACCGAGACACGGCATTAAAAAAGGGTGTAGAACTTAAGGATACTCAAAAAACAACCAGCAAAATCACTTTTTCTTAATAAAAATGTCACTATTAAACTATATCCTTAGAACTATAGAATCACAAAGCTTTTAGAGTAGGAAAAAAGTTCAGAGATCATCTAAACCAAGTTTACCGCTTTAATACACAAAAGAAACTCAGGCCCAGAAATGAAAAAATGTCACTTCATTTATTCAGTAAGCATTTGCTAAGCACGTATTATGTACCAGGTTTTAGGAATGGGTTTGTGGATAAAGAGAAGATGTCTTCAAAGAGCTCAGAGTCTATACTGTATATATGCAAGTAAATATTTACATTAATTACTGAAATCAAGGTCATTTATAAAGAACAGAAATCAACTAACTCAATCTGGGCTGAGTGGCAGAGAACTGTTGTTTTTAAAGAGGTGGTACTTCTCAGCCTTAAACACAAGGAGTTAGCCAGGTAAAGGAGAAAGAAATAACATGTACAAAAGTACCATACTAATATACAATAAAGGAGGACACATTCAGGAAACTGCAAGTTGAGTTTGTATATCTGTAATATAGGACTCATACTGAGGAGGAGCCACAGCAGAATACCTAGAATTTATCTGACATTTAATCTTCAAACCACTATGTGAGGTAGGCACTATTAATATCCCCATTCTGTAGATGACAAAACTGAAGCACAAAAGGTGAAGTGATCTGCTTAAGGTTAAGTTGTGAAGCGAGGATGTAAAAGCAAGAAAGTCTAACTCCAGAGCCTATACTCTTATCCTTTATACCAAGAGGTTAGAGAAAACAGGCAGGATCTAAATGAAAAAGGACCTTGTATGCCCTTCTAAGACTTCAGATTTTATGTTAAAGGTGACTCACAGTCCATGAAAGGTTTTAAGCAGGAGTGATATATTCAGACTTATTTTTTAATGAGGTCAGTCTGGTAGGTATGTGGTTGGATTGGAAGAGGAATTAGTGGCAGGGAACTTAGCTAGTCATAGCTAGAAAGATACTACAATAATTCAGGTAAGAGAAATGATAGATGAGCTGTACAGCGGCAGTGCTGGCACCAGAACCCAAGTCTACTGACCACCACAACCGCTTAAGAACCTCCCATTTTCCCTCTTAAGTCACCATACTAATAGCTTAAGAAATTCAACCTCAGGAACAACAGCACATTCCCTTTAGGCCCCTTTATTAAACAAAGCGTAACCACTAGATGTGTTGCGTATATGAAAGTGACTAACAGAACAGCTGGAGAATGACGGAAAGTCAATTGCTATCTGCAGTTTTCTCACCTTCTTGACTTCTCCTTCTCCTTCCTCTATATATTATTCCTGGAACTTTCATGTTCAATAGTCAATTTTAAATCAATGTTCTGTCTAGACATGACTATTATAACCAACCTAACAATTAAATACACCACAGAGGAAGTCTAATGTGGTCCCAGCTGTGGCAATAAATATACTCTCTGGTCTGGTCAAATTTTGGCTTAAACAGAGGTGATGAATGAATAATAATAAGAGATAGACTTTTTGAAAGCAGCAAGAGTTAAAGAAAAACAGAATATTAAAAAGGGATATGAATCAGAGCAATGTAAAGTTCAAGCCATTTGTTTCCAGGAGAGTAACACCAGTCCCAAATGTGTGTGGTATTCCAGAAACCAACAAATGAAAGAACAGTAGAAAAGACTATCTGGTCAATTCTCAAGCATTCTAAATTCAGTCCCTTTAGATATAAACCAAGGGTGAGCCCTCCTGAGCCACCCTTGAGACTAAGGAACAAGTGGGTTCCACAAGCAAGCAGCCTACAGTATAGGGAGGAAAGTACAGAAGGGACAGAGAAGATAAAGAAGAGAGGAAAGTAGAAAGGGAATCATAATGAAAGGGAATGGAAGAAATGATGAGTTACAGAATATGGAATAAAACTGAGGAGTGCTAGTGACCTCAATATCAAATGTTGCCAACCTTACCTAACTTACTGAGGGGCACCATGATAGTGGCAACATTAGAGAGCATGAAAAGACAAATTTAAATCACAGATTTATGAGACAACAACGATGAGAAATAAGAATAATGACAAAACTAAAAAAGCAACAAAATAGTTTTAGAATCTAAAGAGACAATTTAAAGATTATTAAAATCTCATTTGGTTTAGTTATGCTTTTACTTCTCATGAAACAATGAGTCTGATGGACACAAAAGGTGAAAATGTCAGTTAGTACCAGAGATATGTCTGGGGAGATGTGTTACAAAGAAAGTATGAGACTTACTTGTATACTTTTCTGTGGGAGCAACTTCAGAATTTTTCCTTTCTATTGGTTAGTGCTACTTATTTTAAGTATTTCACTGTAATTCTTATCCTGGCTGGCTGGGTAACTTCCTTAAAACCAGAGTTCAAAACAAGGTAAACACTTTTTAATTATGGTCAAATTTTAACCCCAAAAAGGACAAGGGTCTGCAATAGATCACAGAATATTACTTAGCAGTATAGCCTAAATGAGTCTAATGGTAACCAAAACCCAGATAATGATTCTCAAAAAAATTATGTAATTAAGAAATTACTTTAAAAGTTTCTTAAAATTAAAGTTTGCTAGGTAAAGGAAATACTTAAAAAAAAAAAAAACCTCAAGGTGTAAATTCAGTTTTTCCATTCAGGTAAAATATAATAGTGAAAATATTTCTTCCACACAAAACTTACGAAACTTTCAGATACCATATTAATCTCTCTCTCTCCCTCTCCCGCCCTCCTTCTTCTCCCTCCTTCCCTCCCCCCACCACACACACCTGCTGCCACCACATCACTCACAGTAATTTCAATAAGGATAAAAGGAAATATTCTTAAAGATGATTATTATTGCAAAGAAACTACTGAATCAAAACAAATATAATTAAACTTGATACCTTGACCAATCATTTATCATATCCATGAATAGGCAGTCTTCATAAGTACTCCATTATAACAAGTGACTGGAGAAAGTTTATTCAAAACAGTCAGCAAAATATTTTTATTAAAGCATAATAGGATGAAATAATGTGTATACCTATAGCCTATTTTTCTAATCATTCTAATTTTACAAGATAATGAAAACTCTCAATACAAGGTCAGCTGGAGATCATCAATACCATGTACCTGTAAAATTTAGATGATTAACTGTGTGAGGGGGAGCAGAGACCTTTTACTAACACACTAATGCTTTTTAAAATTAAGAGTTTAGAATAGGGTTTCTCAACCTGAACACTATTGACATTCTGAGCCAGATAATTCTTTGTTGTGGAAGGCTGTCCTGTGCATTATAGGATGATTAGCCAGCATCCCATCCTCTATCCACTAGATACCAGTAGCACACCCTCCCCTCCTCCCATGCAATTGTGACAACTGAATACATCTCTAAATGGCCCCTGGGGGAGAGCTGCAGGGCTGGGGAGCAAAAGTCACCCAAGCTTGAGAACTACTGTCTTATCATAAACAGAAAAAAATGAATTGAGGGAGAGGGTGTTGTTTTGTTTTTCTTCTGGTCTTAATGTTCCAAGATATTATATTTGAATTTGATCACGGACTATATTTGAGAGATTCTGCCTTTGAAAACAAAGCATGTAATATCTATCACTTGTTAGTCAAAGTTCAGAAGAGTCCCAGAAGATTCACTGTATTGCCAATGACCCCTCAACCACACATACACACACATCCGTGCACACATACACACACAGTACTGCCTAGCTGAACTGAAGAAAATGCACAAAATTACTGTATTTCCATTTCTTATTTCATCAAATATATGGACCAGACTGTTCCAGTTCCCACAGAAACCAAGAGAATTCTCAACTTATCCAATACAACTCAAATACCACAATAACTGCATCACTCTAGATATGATAAACCTAAGTCCTAGAGCAAATATTAAACTCATCCTCACATTTTAACAAATTTGGAGGATGATACAAACTAACCATAATGCTTTAAAAACAACTAAGAAGTAGATTGGTGTTTTGAAACAGAACCTGAGGAAGGATAAGAGTAATGAAAAAATTCAAAATCAAAGGGAATGTGAAGGCATTTCAGCATGAGGGAAAAACTCAAAAATGTTTCCCCCAGAATGAGAGGAGTGAATTATACACTTAGCCATATCCCAGAGGAATAGTCTACATAATCAGTCTCCAGTATACATACCATGGGATGGAAAATGAAAAATCAAAGTCCACAAAATACTAAAGAAAACAGTAAACATCCATCCTAAACATCTGAAATAAAACTGCTCTTTACTACTGTTCTTCACCTGATTTTTAAAAAAATCAAATATCCATAAACAAAAAAAATTACAACTTCAGAAATTTTTTAATTCTCATAAAAATAGCCATTCTCATGCTTCCAGCAGGTCAGATTACATATTACATAGAAAAATGAATTCGGGAAAAAAACCATAAAAAATTCTTTTTTAGAGTGCATTTGATGCATAACAAAAGCCCTTCAAAAAAATCAGATACTTTAATAAAAATCTTCATGTATAAATATGGATGAAAGTCTTTAAGATTTATTTCAATTATCTTCAACAGAATTATATTTTAGTTCAACTAGGATTATTTTTTAAAAAAACTATGCAATGATACTTAGTTTAATGTAAGTGCAATATCTATGTGCTCTCCAGCAACAAAATTACTTTATTTCAAAATCTTAGCTATTAACCTCCTGACTCAGTGAAAACAATCCTACAAGAAACTAACGCTCAATTCTTTTTATTCCCAAGCCAAGTAGAGGAAGCTGTAAGATTTGTAGCGACAGCCTTCTTTTCCAGAAGTAATACCTTGAGACTGCTCAAGAATAGCCTCCTTCACCAATTAGTGTGACTCAGGTGGGTCTGGGAGGGAATAATGTCCACAATTCCTTGGTCAGTGGCCATGATGCCCCTCCTCCTCAAGGGCAGAAGATCAGAAAAAGGGATGAGAACAAGAGGAGTTCACCAACCAGAACATATAGGGCCAGAGGAGGAAGAGTACTACAGGAAAAATTAAAACTACATGGTTAAGTTATGTCACAAAAGCAAGAGGTTTAATGTTATCCAGTATTCATTCATTTCAGAGACACCATTGTTTATCTTCCTCCCCAAACCGTGCACAGAAAGAACTGTCAGCCTGCCTTAAGCATGTTCTTTCTTCCATTTAAACAGACATGATTCTGTTGGTTAATCTCTGGCAATGATCGCCATTTCACAACACATTCAGCCCACCCGGAACTGATCAATACCACTACAGACATAAGACTAGACTTTATCCATTTATTAACCACAAGGAAATGTACCATTCAGCAAAATTCTATACATTACAAAAGATTCTATTAAAAAGGGGGGCAGGGAGGATGGGTGGACACGGACACACACACACACAAATACACACACCACAGAGGTACACAAAGAAAAGACTACCACCCTCTAATTTCCCTGTGGCAAACGAGATAAAGACATGGCCACAAACCTGTCAATTCGTTGTCCCCCTATAATTCTATCTCACAACCCAGTAACTGAATATTGAATTTTATGACAAATAGATCCACTGCCACTTTAAAATTGTTTCTTCTATCAAACTAACTCTCCTCTTAGGTACATTTGCACACCTCTGAGCTAGATGCTGTATTCATTTACAGAATTTCAAATACAAAAGACTAGTTTTCCAACCACTGGTTGCAACCACAGAACGTTCTCACAAAATCAAAATTTCAAATATAAATGGGCCAGATTATTCTTCCAACCCTGGAAGACTACAGTGTATTTGACAGTGTGAACAATTTCAAATGGGCTGTTCTAAACCGAAAACAATGCTTCAATACAACGCGTTTAAAATAAGTATTCCGTAGGTAAGCAAAATCTCTGCCAGAAAAGAGCATATAAATGGTGGTTGAAAGCCAGCACATTTACCAACACACAGCGGCATACCTCTTCTGCACTGGGTTATTGCTAATACTCCAACAACAACAACTACAACTATTTTTAACACTGCTGGACACTGAAGTTGAAGAAAACGTGAGGGGAGACCCAGATGAAATTGCTGATATAATGCATTGTTTCTCACGGTCAAAATTAAGTAGCAGCTGACTTGATGTCTGTTGTGATAGTCAGTGAAGCACTAATTAAAAGACGTTAAAACACAAACAACAACAACAACAAAAAACCACCCTTATTTTGGAGGATGCCACACTAAAGGACATTTTGGAATACGCCTTTCGGGTCTCAAACCTTTGCATAAATTGTCACTTGTGGTATTTGCGGCTTAATTGCAACCCAACCAGCGCTGTCATCCAGTGTTACGGCCACAAACCATGACTTTCTCACTTCCACAACAACAGAGCAGTCACTCTTACCAACCTAACTCAAAACGAGGAAAATTCATGGAGATTTCCATATCATAATCAGCCCTGGGGGGCGGCCGCCGAGGGGCTCGGGGTGGGGGTAAACCTCCCTAGGCTCCACTGAAGCTCGTCGACCCAACAACAACCGCAGCCGCCAGCAGCGGCAGCGGCAGCAGCCCCGCCGCGCCGCGCTCCATGCACCTACCTGAAGAACAAGAGATAAGAAAGACGGCAAACGCCAACTTTGCAGCAGCTCCCATTTTCCCGAGGCGCCGGGGAAGCCGTAGGAAGTTCTCGCTAGATATCCAGTTCCCTGGGTCTTCCTCGGAAACAAACCTCCTGGTGTAAAATCAACCGTCATAAAACATATTCGGAAGCCCCGACCAAAAAAGCGTTCACGGGGTCAAAAAAAGAGGAAAAAAAATGAAAAATAAAAACAGCGAGCACAACAATTAAAAAAAAATGCACCACGGGGGAAAAACCGCCACACACAAGCACAACACAAAACCAAACAACGAAAAGCCAACAACAACAAAAGCGGGTTTAAATCACTGTCAAAATCACTGTCAGCTCCGCTCGCCTCTCGGGTCTCTCGGAACAAAACGCCAGGCTGAGGCGACGAAGAGGCGGCGGCTGCGGCGTCCGCTGCCGCCCGGACAGTCCGGGAACCGAGCTGGGTCCGACGTCCGGACCGACCTTCAGCCCGGACACCCAAAGTCCCCCGGACCACTGGCGGTTGAGCTCGCGGCGGTGGCGGCCGAGGCGGCGGCGGCGCGGGGAAGGAGAGGCGGGCGGCGACGGCAGTGCAGGCGGCGGCCAAGTTCTGGTCCAGGCTCTGGCTCCGGCTCCGTGCTCCGGGCTCGGCCGCGTTTTCGGTTCCCTGGCCTCCGCCGGCCCCGCCCCCTAAACTTCCGGTTCCGGCCCGAAGCTGGAAGCCAGGCACCGTGGAGGAACGCTCCGCAGCGGCGGCGGCTGCGGCGGTGGCAGCGGCGGCCGGGTGCAGCGCGCGTGCCGGGCCGGGAGCGCGAGGAGATTGTCGGGGAAGCAAGGCGGGAGCGGGGGAGGGGTGAGAGAGCGAGGGCGGGGCCGGCAGGAGGGCGAGGAGGCGGGGCGGGCGGAGGCTAGATACCGCGAGGCCTCGTGGTTCGGCCTGCTTGGCCTGCTGGGCGGTGGGGCTCCAGTGGGTGGCAAGTAAATGCTGTTGGGGTCTCGAGTGTCTGGTTTCCTAACCGTGCTCCACTGGCCTCTCTGCGGAGCGCACGCCCGAATGGTCACGGGGAGCCCAAGAGGAACAGGACCCCGGGGCGGGGCGGGTGATTGGTGACTCCTCCGTGGGGGGGGCGTCTGCGGCGCCCTGTCTTTCCTCTGGGGGGACGCCTCGTCCGCTCTGAAATCCCGGGCGCCGGGAAGCCGGGGGTGGGAGTCGGTCCTCCGCGCCTGCCGAGCTGCAGGAGCTGGTGTTTGTACCCCCAGTCCTAGCGGTGTGTCCCACCCCTGTGGCTTCTGCTTTAAGCGTTTTGTCTTTCGGCTAAAAGAGAAAAGAAAGGGGGAAAAATAACCCGCGGAGGATGGGCTGTCCACCCGTGCAGGATTTCCACAGCAATTATCATGATGTGCAATATGAATCCATTCCCACCTTCCCTTTTGTACACAAAGCATTGTGTTGAGAATTGTTCTGCATGTAATAGGTTCTCAAATATTTAAAACGCGCTGAAGAGGAAACCTGCAGATTTCGATCGACATATCTGATGATCAGACAAGTGTTTATTTTTTCAAATTTTAGTTCTTTTAGGGCTAATTTTTACCCCTTAATCCAAGTTGATTGCTTAAAAGATGCTGCTAGGCATGGAATGGGATCCAAAATGTAAAAGTAGGATCTCTGCCTCAGGGAGCTCACAGTATTTGCTGTACTCGAGTTGACTACAGAATACAAACTGAAGAGAGTATTAAAGGTACTAGCTTTGTTATTTACCACACTTCAGCGAGCTCCGTGAAGATGGGAGTCTTAACGTCTTCTTCCCCGTTTTATGCCAGCCCTAAGAGTGTCTAGCCTGATATGATAGGTGCTTAATAAATAACTGTATAAGTGACTAGGGGATAAACTGCCTGTTTCTTAAATACAATATTCTCACATGTAATCTACAAGTTTTGGGGTTTTATTAATAAAAAATAAAACATCTGGACTATATGGCTAATTCATGTTTTGCTTATGGTTTACTGATTCCCACATTTTCCCACAAAGCCAAGCCTTCTCCCTTGTACTTACAGTGTCTTATTTTTCTCTTCCTGTAAATTACTGTGTATTTCTATTAAGTTCATCCTGTAATTATCTGGCCATTTCTACAGCTTGTCAAGGTTATTAGTAATCATTGTGGCTCTTTAAGCTCTCACCAAGATTTCCAGTTCCCAAGTCGTGGTGCTCAGAATTTGAATGATACTGTGCAACAGTTAAGTCCCTAGTTGGTCTTCAAGGTGTCTAAATGTAATCTCATATTATGTAGTTCTCTGGACTTTATGAGCTGGTCAAGGAATAAATATAAATCTTCCATTCCCTAACATTTCTGGAGTAGAAGAGTGTATTTTATTTAGTTCATTCAGGAATTTGATGTTAGTTATGCCCTGAATCAGGCCCCACTGTTGTCTTATCTCTGCATCGCTTCAATCTTTCTTGAATTGTGAAACCAGAGCAAGTGGAATAACTGGAATAACCAGCAATAGGACTAAAACTTGAAAATATATTCCTTATCTTACCATCCAAATTTCCAGTATAAGAACGGAAGAGAAGATGAAAAATATTTTTCTGTAATATGAAAGAAGAGCAACAAGTCAAAGTCTTCACTAGACTATTCTCTAATAGTTAAAATAACTCTATGGTAAAAGTTATTAACATCCAGTAACAGTAACTATCCATTTTGTTCCTGAATCTGTGTTCACTCCCGCCCTCTGCATTTTTTAAAAATTCAAAAATATTTACTGTATATAAAATAGATAACCAACAGACACCTACTGTGTAGTACAGGGAACTAAACTAAATACCTTGTAATAACCTGTGTGTGTGTGTGTGTGTGTGTGTGTGTGTGTGTGTGTGTGAGAATCACTTTGCTGTACACCTGAAACTAACACAACATTGTAAATCAACTATTTCAAAAAAATTTTTTAAAAACCTAGGTATAATAGAAGTATTATACTTAATGTTGATGATTCTAAAGACATGCCTATATTAATTAGATCAACAAACTAACAATATTGAATATTCCCCAGTTCACACGAACCAGAAACCCATTGTGGCTAGTTTCTTTCATTTTTAGAAATATTTAGTTTGTAAGTAGAAAAAAAGAATTCAAAAAAAATTTAACAGAATAAGACATAGAGTATGTGACTAATTCCCACTTGAATTCCAAAGTTTAAAAAAAAGATAGAGGTGGCTGCAGCTAACCCTACTGCCCCTCTTTCCTTCCTATTTTCTATAATCACTTTTTCTTATCTACGAATCCAACACCTCCCTAACACAATGCAAGCGGTACAAACTGGATTTAGGAAGGAAGGAAAGGAAAGGAAAAGGAAACATGAAAGGAATTCTGGTCTGCCTGAGCATTAGACAGTTATGTGTTAAACAGCTTTAGCTAACATCACTCAGTCCCCAAACCTGATACCTAGCCTTGTAGCCACTCCAATGCCAGAATTTCTTTTTAACATTTTTTAAAAATAACTTTATTTTCGGCTGCATTGGGTCTGTTGCTGTGCGTGGGCTTTCTCTAGTTGCCGCGAGGGGTCTACTCTTCACTGCGGTGTGCAAGCTTCTCAATGCAGTGGCTTCTCGTTGCAGAGCATGGGCTCTAGGCGCGCGGGCTTCAGTAGCTGTGGCACGTGGCTCAGTAGTTGTGGCTTGCGGGCTCTAGAGTGCAGGCTCAGTAGTTATGGTGCACAGGCTCGGTTGCTCCACGGCATGTGGGATCTTCCCGGACCAGGGATTGAACCCGTGTCCCCTGCATTGGCAGGAGGATTCTTAACTACTGTGCACAAGGGAAGTCCTTTTTTTTTTTTTTTTTTTTTTATTTGGCTGTGTCGGGCCTTAGTTGCGGAACACGGACTTCTCTCTAGTTGTGGCACTCAGGCTCTAGAGCACACAGGCTCAGTAGTTGCGGCTCATGGGCTTAGTTGCCACACAGTATGTGGGATCTTAGTTTCCCGACCAGGGATCGAACCCGCATCCCCTACATTGGAAGTCGGATTCTTAACCACTGTGCCACCAGGGAAGTCCCAATGCCAGAATTTCAAGTCCAGAGTCTTGACAAAAGTTCAATTGAACTTCCAGTTATTACCAGCTGGAAGACTCTTGAGAAGCCAATTTACTCTAGAGATTCAAGTGTGTGTTGGCTGGATGAGGAAACAGAAGTAAATGAGTATCATAGACTGCTTCCAGAACAAAAGTTGATTTCTTCCTATGCTTGAAATTCACATGGCTCAAAAATGTATAGATTAAGTTTAAATCTTCAGCTCCAAGGTAGGGCTGGAATTGAACTGGGCTGGAATTGACCTTGCCTTTGAGATTGGATAGTATGCCATATATCATGAGGAAATTCACCTTAAGGTATTCACCTGTCTTTGGATATACCAACAGCCACAAATAAGCAAGACATGCCAAATCTCTCTTCCTTCATCTTCAGAAAGGTGACAAAATCCCTTTGGAGTATGAGGGATGTTGAATTCCTCTTAGATGAAGGATTTTAAAGTATTTCTGCTGCTTTCAGCTACTGTAAAAATCTACTCCTATGTTCAGATAACATGGACATTCCTGAAGTGGCACAAGTAAAGGATTTCTTATATACCTAAGCTGTAAGGCATAATATAAGGGGAAGAAATTTAGTAACTTGGTAAGTCAAAGAAGGCAGATAATAATCAGCATATCTTCCATGAATATCCTTCGCACCCTAAATGCTCAAGGTGGGAAGAAAACTCCCTATATCCTAGCTTTTGGTACTGTTATAAGGATGTGGGAATGGCTAAGGGATAAAACATTAAGGCAGAATATTTTAGGTCAGGAAAGTGAGTTAGAAGAGTTAAGAGAAACTAGCTGTGATGGAAATAATGTATCCAGCACTTTGATTACAAGGCTATACCAACACAGCTAGTAATAAAATCTCAACAACCAATTGGTTTTTCTGTAACATCCCAAGGGTAACATTTGACTTTTTCTCCTGCTAGCAACTTGTTCAAAATCCAGTAAGTATGTGGGAAATAGAACAGGCTTAATTCAGGGAAGGTTTTTTGTTTTTTCGTTTTTTTGCCCATCCTCCAATTTTTACTCATGACCACAGGGACTTAGTTTTCTATCTTATTTCTAATAGTTTTCTAACTATTTTATTTCTAAATTTTATAACTTTTATAAATGCTACAACTATTTTATTGCTTGGTATTCTAACTATCTTATTTCTGATAGTTTTCAACTATTCTTTCTATGGCAAAGAATAGTTGAGACTTTGAGATACCCTACCTAACCCAATGCCAATGACTTAAGACATTCAAGTTGGAGTAAACCAAAACTGCTCAAAGTGCAGTTCTCAAACTAGTGTTAACCTCAAACTGTTTGTTACTGATCTTCAATGAGACTAGTACAGACATTGACAACAACTGTTTAATTTTTGTGGAAACTTGACAGAATAATTTTACTACAATTGAAGGTAATAATAAAAATAAGTGAGCTTATATTTTGTTTTTATTTACAGTTCATGTTTTTAGTAATTCAGTGTTATTGTATTTTACAAAAGTCTCATAGATTGGAAATTTGCCAAATACAGTTTGAGAGGCATTGAAGTAGAGAATAGGCTATATATCCAACACTCTTT
>NW_006781329.1:1106146-1136490 GCF_000442215.2 Lipotes vexillifer
TGCTTAAAATCTTAAATAAAGCCTTGATGCTATAGTCCTAAAATATTCTATAATGCAAGACTGCATAAGAATCAGTCATTTTCATTACATTGTCCATCTTCATCTGTGATATTCATTTATTTGACAAGTAATTATTAGCTACAAGATTTGTGCTATGTGTTGATTGTATAGTGATAAATGAAATGTATACAGTCTCTGCCCTCATTGAGCTTACAGTATTATAAGGAAGACAGAAAAATAGCAAGTAAACAAATAATTGTCAAATGGGAAGGATTATTTCTAAATATTGACAGGATGTTGAGATAAAGAATAAGAGTGATAGTACTGGATAGGAAAAATGGGCTTATATAAGAGAATGATTCAGGAAGGACTGACTAAGGAAGTGGCATTTAAACTGAAACCTACAAGATGAAAAAGAGATAGCTATGAGAGGAGCTAGTTAAGAAGGAACAGCACGTACAAAACCTACCATATGTTGAAGAAATTGAAAGGAGGCTCTTGTGGCAGTGAAAGAGTGGTATGAATAAGGAGACAGAGGGATACAGGCCCCAGACTGCAAGATCTTATAGGCCAAAGTAAGGTTCTTGTATTTTATTCAAAGTGAAGTGTCCAGCCATTGGAGGATTTTAAGTAAGGAAGTTACATGGTCTGGTTTATGTTGAAAAGATCACTCTTGCTCTTGTATGGAGAACAGGTTGCAAGAGATTACCAAAGAAAGCAGAGAGCTAGTTAGAAGGATGTTGCAGTAAGTCAGGCAAGACATTATGGTACCACGAACTATTATGGAAAGAAGCAGGCAGATTCAAGATATATTTTGGAAGCAGAATCAACAGGATTTGCCGACAAATTGGATGACTCCTACTTTTTTTCTTGAGCAAAGGAGCAGAGGTAGTTTCATTTGTTGAGTTGGGCAAGATTTAGGGGGAGAGATATATGATAGGGAAGGGAGTAAAGAGATGAATAGTGAAAGATTTCAATTTTGAAAATGTTAAATTTGAGACACCTGTGAGACATCCCAATGGAGATGTAGAACACGCAACTGGATGTAGGTGACTGAAGTTTGGAAGAACATGCAGTCTCACAGACACAAATTTGGGAACTGTCAGCACACAAATGGTATTTAAGGCCATGGAAATGAATTACAGCATCTAAGTAAAGAGTGGACAGAGAAAAGAAATTTAGCAAGTAGAGGATTAAAAGCCAGGAAAGGGGATGAAAAAGTAATGAAAAAGCCAAAGAGATGAGATAAAAACCAAGAGAGAGACAGATGTCATACATGAAAGTGTTTTGTAAAAGGGAAATAGGAACAGTATTGAAATCTATAGAGACATAAGTAAATTGAAGAGTAAAAATATAAGGGTCCACTGCATGTGGCATCATGGAGAGAACTGCTCTCCTTGACAGTAGTTTCAGCAGAAGCCGTATTGAGGCAGGCGGGAAGAAGAAAGGGCAAGCAGAAGCCGGTGAGTTTGTACAACTTGACACTGGAGGGTGATGATATTCTCAGCTGAGAGCTCTAAATTCCCTGAAATATAAAGCAAGGTTTTCAGCTTCAAGTGGAAGGGGCATGATAAAAAGTTACAAAATAGTCCTGATTGCGGTTGGAGACAGAAGCATTATAGTAGAATTGCCAGACTTGAGCACCCATTTGAGGTTGGAGATCATGTTTATCATGACTCCAGTCTGCCCAGCTGTGTGTGGTTATTTCCCAGAACACATAGTTATTGGCACCACAGAGAAGGCAGATGAATCAGTTCTTCAATGGTTGGATTTGAGGAAGAGAGGAACAAGGAAGTTATGGGAGTTGTATGGGAGTCATTGGGACAATGAATAATGGAATTTGAGTCTCATAAGAAGAAAGTATAGCATAGAAGAGACTGTTGTGGATAGAAAGAAGTGATACGTGTAATGGATTAGAAGGCTGACACCAGAGGAATCCTTGCTTCTGGGCAGATATTTAAGCAAGTGAGTGAGAAGGATAGGAGAGATAATATAAGAATAGAATTCAATGTGTGGAGGGGAGTCATATCTGGTGACGACAGTGGCCAGGGATTTACCACTGCAGTGACAGAAAAAAATGGTCACTGGCAATGAAGAGATGAAAAAATTGGATATCAAAGCCTCCAGGGAGCTGGATGGGTCATTTGCAAGGATATTGAAACCACCTAGAATGGTGACAAAGATTAGGCTGGAAAGTAAAAACATTAAGACTTCAAGAATTCAGGAATGTTACGTGAAGGCTGTTCGATGACAGCATTCTTCAACATTATCTCTAACAAGATCAATGGTTTTTAATGTGTTTTCATACACATTCTTACTTAATTTTCATTACAACTTTATGAAGCAGGTAGCCTTGATAATATTATTACCATTTCATAATAAGAGAAAAAAATTGAGTCTCAGAAAAACTACAAATATATTAGAAGCAGTTAAAAGGAGGCACATGGTAAAGAGAAACAATTTATTGTCTTCTATTTTATATTAAATTCAAATTTATGAAATAAATTGAGGATAATTTATTAAATATTTAAAAGCATTCTTTTTAAGGCTTCCTTTTCAATGGCACCTTTCCAAAGTACATTTTAAATTTCTCTGTATACAAAAATTTCAATTTTCATATTTTTATCAGAAGTATAGACTCTGCAAAGTAAGATAAAGCACCAGGCAAAGGAGTAATCTGATCATTTCCCTTTTATAATATGGTTAGAGCATTTAAAACAATCCATGCTGAGATAAAATTATCATAAAATTTAAGAAAAATTATTATTAAAACTCTATTTCTGAAGAATTATAAATAAGAAAAGGAAAAGGATAGATGTGAGTTTATTGTTATTATTGTGCGTAAATGTGAATTTTTGCAATTTGGCAATAGGGAATAGCACATGTGTATAATATATAATACTTCTTACAATTAAAAAAAAACAGTGGGGGGAAGAAAGATTATTTTCCTCTCTATTTAAAAAATAATTTGTTTTCTCAGGCTAAACTACTCTGGATTTTCCTACCTGTTTAAGCATATGCAAATTAGGCAAAACACTTAACTGCACTTTATTGTGCTTCATTTTAACTTAGATCAGAAAAATTTTAATCAAAGCAGTACTGAGGCTTTAGGGGAAACTTAATTGTAGGAATGTTTGTAGTAATCTTAACTGGTCAAAATATATGCACTTCTTCATATTCAAAATCAGTTATTACTAGCTACTCTAGCAAATAAGTGATAATTTTATCCCATTTTTCAGGTGAACAAATACAAATGTTAAATGGCTTGCCCAGGGGCACAAATTGAATCAGTAGCAGAAGTAGGATTATAACTCCGAACTACTGACTCAAAGCTTAGTCCAATGAGCCATGCGTTTCTCAAGTAGTAAGCATATTAATTGTCCCTCCAAGCAGGAAACAGAGCTCTAAGTGGAGCATGTTCCATCCAGAAGACCTATGCTACATAGTAGAGAGACCTACTTCTCTCACTTAAAAAAAAAAATTACCCACCAAACTGTCAATCTCATCTTTTTGTAAGGAGGAAATATATGTTATATATTCAAAAAGTAGTGCAAAATATATGTCATTAAAAGGTACTAAATTTTGTACTTGTAAAACCAAAAAGACGTTTTAATTTTATCTTTCAATCCTGACATTAGACCTGGGATACACAGAACAGTGAATCTTCAATATTAGATAAAAACCTACGTAATTCAGGAATCCACTTTCCCTTTGTGATTTAGGCTAATCATAGAAAAAAAGCAACTGTACAAAGCTTTCCTGACTCATTTTTCTTACTTCAAGTCCACCCAGGTACATAATTTTTCTGACTCAATTTTAACTCTGCAGTTTTAAAACCACAAATAAGAAGACTATGTTGAAAGTAGAGATTAAAGAAAATTGCAAATTGAAAGTAAATGGTTCAACTTCCACTTCTGGCTATGATAGAATAGCTTATACTACTTTAACTCTCCTATTGAGAACAACTATTTAAAAGTATATACAACAATTGTTTGAAGTCACTAGACAGGAACTAAGGAAGCCAGCACTGGAGGGACCAAGATCCCAGAGAGGAGAAAACTATAATAAATTGAGCTCCACATTCACCTCAAATGTTCACTTATATATTTGCAGATTCATGGCATGGATAGGTAATACAGGCTAAGAAAGTGTCAGCCTGGGCTTATAGCAGTCTCACTGGAGTAGGGAGACAGATGTTAAAGCTTGAGTGTAACAGGGTGATTAGGATTTGAAAGACTAAGATCCAGAAGTTGAAAAAATTACAGAGGAGGAAGCCCAGACTTCTGTGTGATTTCCCCTTACGGCGTGTGCTGACTCTTAAACCATGCAGGGTAAAATGCAGAGAAACTAAGTGTAAAGGAACAGCTTGGAGGTTAAAGCGTGAGCAGAGATTTTTGGCAGTCTTGGAGACCTTGGGAGACAAAGATGAAAGTTTAGAGACCATCAAGGTGCAAGAGCCCAAGTAAACACCTCGGGATTTCATAAGAGAACCTAAGAAGTCTACTCCTTAAAAATTAAAGGCTATGCTTTAAGAGTTAGAACAAACTGGAAATTGATGATGCTAAAAGTCTGAAATCCAGCATCCACTGGAGTAATGTAATAAGTCCATACATTACATGACTGGGGCATATTAAATCCTTTCTGGAAAAAGATAACTTTATGCAGTGTCTGCAATTTTTTTACACACAATGTTCAGCATACAATTTAAAAATTATCAAGTATATAAAAAACAAGACCAAATGGAAATGCTAGAACCAGAAATTACAAGAACTAAAACAAATTGAAAGATGAGTTTTTAATGGATTAGGCATATTAGAAAGAAGGATAGTGAGCTAAGAGAGAAGGCTGTCAAAAATATTCAAATTTAAATATAGAGATCGAAAGAGGTAGAAAATACAGGAGAATAAGAGCTATGTGGAAAAGAGTTTAAAAGTCTGATATACCTGTACTTGGAGTCCCAGAAGGATAGAATTGCATGAATTGAACAAAAGCAACATTTCAAATACTATTGGCAACTACTTTTAGAAAACTGATGAAAGACAGGAAGTCATAAATTCAAGAAGCTCCACAACACCACAGGAGAAATACAAGGAAGCTATACCCAGAGCATCATAATCAAACATCTGAAAAACAATGATAAAAATAAATGTTGAAAGTAGTCAGAGAAAAAATATAGGTATACATTACTTTCAAAGGAGCAAAAATAAGATTTAGGTCTGACTTTTTGATACAAACTATGGAATCCAGAAGACAATGGAATGTCATCTTTAAAGTTCTGAAAGAACATAATTCCCAACCCAAAATTCTATACTCACAAAATATCCATCAGAAAAGAATGTGAAATAAATACACTTTCAGACAAACAAAAGCAGAGAGAATTTGCTGCTAACAGATCTATAGTAAAAAAAACTCTAAAGGAATTTTTTTCAGGTTTACACATGGAACTGCAGGAAAAAAATTAAGAACACAGGAAAGGGTAAATTAGTAAATCTATACAAATAATAGTAGTAATGCATTATTGGATTTAAAATATATGCAGGGGCTTCCCTGGTGGCGCAGTGGTTGAGAGTCCGCCTGCCGATGGAGGGGAGGCGGGTTCGTGCCCTGGTCCGGGAAGATCCTACATGCTGCAGAGCAGCTGGGCCCATGAGCCATGGCCGCTGAGCCTGCACGTCCAGAGCCTGTGCTCTGCATCCGAGAAGTGTAAATGTACTAATTTAAGGTAGACTGTAACAAGCAAAGGATGAATGTTGGAATCTCTTATTTATGATAACCAACAAAATAACAAATATATAACTAATAATCTAATAGATGTGGCAAATGGAATAATAAACACTTGATTAATCTGAAAGATGATGGTATAATAGGAAACATATAGTAAGAAGGTAGATTTAAATCCAAATATAGCAATAATTACACTTAGTTGGATTAATACTCCAATTAAATGAAAAAGATGGTCAAAGTGGACAGAAAACCAATAACCAACTGTATGCACCTTATGAGATACACCTGAAATATAAGGACTCTTAAATGTATAAAGTAATAGTTATGAAAAATATAATATGAAATAATAACCAAAAGAAAACAATGTAGTTATACTTATACCAGGCAAAGAAACTCTAGGGCAAAAAGTATTACTAGAGAAAAAAATGAGTGCTTCATAATGATAAAGGGATCAACAAGATTACAAACTTAAATTTTAATATAACTTACATAATAATAAAGTCTTAAATATGTAAATAATGATATTACAGATAAAAAAGTTTCAGTAGTTTGTGTCTTTCTAGTATTAATACTTTGCTCATTTCATCTTGGTTGTCTAATTTGTTGACATACAGTGTTCATAGTATTCCATTATAATCTTTCCTATTTCTGTAAGATTGGTACAAATGGCCCATTTTTCATTTCTAATTTTAGTAATTTGAGTCTTCTTTCTCAGTTCTTTTTCTCTCTTCTTTTTTTCGATCAATCTAGCTAAAGGATTGCCAATTTTTTGATATTTTCAAATAATTGATCTTTAGTTTTGTTGTTTTTTCTCTATTTTTTTCCCTACTTTATTTATTTCCTCTCTAATCTTTGTTTTTCCTTCCTGCTTGTTTTGGATTTAGTTTGCTTTTCTTTTTCTAGTTTCTTAAGGTGGAAGTTTTGGCTATTTGAAATATTTCTTCTTTTTTAATCTAGGCATTTATAACTGTAAATTTTTCTTTGAGCACTTCTTTCACTGTATGCCATAAGTTTTAGCATGTTGTGTTTTCATTTTCATTCATCTCAAAGTATATTCTAATTTTCCTTGTGATTTTTTTTTTTCTTTTTTTCTTTTTTTTTTTTTTTCTTGCGTTATGCGGGCCTCTCACTGTCGTGGCCTCTCCCATTTGCGGAGCACAGGCTCCGGACGCGCAGGCTCAGTGGCCATGGCTCACGGGCCCAGCCGCTCCGCGGCATGTGGGATCTTCCCGAAACGGGGCACGAACCCGCGTCTCCTGCATCGGCAGGCGGACTCTCAAGCACTGCGCCACCAGGGAAGCCCCCTTGTGATTTTTTGATCCATTTATTATTTAGGAGTGTGTTGTTCAATTTTCACATATTTATGAGCTTCTCAAATTTCCTTGTTATTGATTTTTAATATTATTACATTGTGGCCAAAGGACACATATTGTATGATTTCAATCATTTTAAATTTATTGTGGCTTCTTTTATGGCCTAACATATGGTCTATCCTAGAGAATTATTCCACATGCACTTGAGAAGAATGTGAATTCTGCTGTTGTTGGGTGGAGTGCTCTATAGATGTACTTTAGGCCTAGTTGTCTTATACTGTCATGCACTTTTCAATTTTCTTGTTGATCTCTCTCCATTATTGAAAGTAGGATATCGCTGTCTCAAACTGTTTTTTTTTTTTAATTTTTTATTGGAGTATAGTTGATTTACAATGCTGTGCCAGTTTCAGGCATAGAGCAAAGTGAATCAGTTACAAACATCTACTCTTTTTTTTTTTTAAGATTCTTTTCCCATATAGGCCATTACAGAGTATTGAGTAGAGTTCCCTGTGCTATACAGCAGGTTCTTATTAGTTATCTGTTTTATATATAGTAGTGTGTATATGTCAATCCCAATCTCCCAATTTACCCCTCCCCCCCATCCTCTGGTAACCATAAGTTTGTTTTCTACATCTGCAACTCTACTCTGTCAAACTGTTGTTTTTGAATTGTCTGCTTCTTTCTTGAATTCCACAAGTTTTTTCTTCATGTATTTTGGAGCTCTGCTGTGCGGTGCATATATATTTAAAATTGTTATGCCATTCTGAGGGATTGACTCATTTATTATTATAAAATGCCCTTCTTTGTCTCTAGTAACTGTTTTTGTCTTAAAATCTACTTTGTTGGATATTAGTATAGCCACTCTAGGTCTCTTTTGGTTACTAGGTCTCTTTGGTTACAGTAACCAAAGAGATTTTTTTCCTATTCTTTTACTTTCAACCTTTTAATTCTTTGAATCACACATGTGTCTTTTATAGACAGCATATAGTTGGATCATTTTTTAAAAATTCATTTTGCCGATATCATCTTGATTCAAATGCTTAATTCATTCACATTTAATGTAATTACTGGTAAGGTAGGATTTCATTTACCTTTTTGTTTTTTGTGTTCTATGTCTTATGCCTTTTTTCCCTTTCTGTATTCTTTTTTGTTAGATATTTCCTAGTGTACTACTTTAATTCCCTTGTTGTTTATTCTATTACATTATTTTGAGGTTTTTTTGGGGTTTTTTTGGTGGTTTCCCTGGGAATTACAATTAGCATACTAACTTAAAACAATCTACTTCAGATTATTACCAACTTAATTTCAATAATGTATAAAAATTTTGCTCCACTATAGTTCATTTTCCCACCCCAACTTTTGTGCTATTATTGTCATACAAATTATATTTGTATATATTAAGTCCATCAATGTGGTTTTATAATTTATGTGTATATCTTTTAATTCATACAGGGAAATAAAAGCATTACAAACAAAAATACATTTTTAATCTTTGTTTTTTGACAGTTTGACAGTATGATTTGTCTGTGTAAAGGGGTTAATCTCTTTATGTTTAACACACTTTGGGTTTGTTGAGCTTCCTGGACCTATAGATTAATATTTTGTATCAAATTTGGAAAAGGTTTGGTCATTGTTTCTTTAAATATTTTTTGTATCTCTTTCTCTCTTCTTCTGAGACTCCTATTATGCATATGTTGGTATTATTGATGGTGTTCCACAGATCTCTGAGGCTCTGTCCATTTTTCTTCATTAAGAAAAAAATTTCTGTTTCTCAGACTGGACAATTTCTATTTGACCTATCTTCAAGTTTGCCCATTCTTATTCTGTCAGCTCAAATCTGACCTTGAGCCCCTCTGGTGAAATTTTCATTTTGTTTATTGTATTTTTCAATTCCAAATTTTCTAATTGGCATATATATATATATATATATATATATATATATAATTTCTATCTTTTTGTGAAATTCTCTATTTGGTGAGCCATCTTTCTCATACATTAATTCTTTAGCTATGATTTCCTTTCATTCTTTAAACATGTTTATGGTAGCTGATTTAAATTCTTTACCTAGTAAGATTTACATCTGAGATTCCTCAGAGGTAGTTTCCATTAACTGCTTTTTTCCCCTGTGTATTGGCCATACTTTCCTGTCCTAGCAAGTCTTGTAATTTGTTTTGCTGTTGTTGAAAACTGGAGTTTATATAATATAATGTGCTAACTTCATAAATTAAAATCCCCTCCTTCCAGGGTTTAGTGTTGTTGGTGTTTGTTGTTGTTATCATTCCCTAGTTAATCTCTTTAAGTGTGTTGAAACAACGTGTCCAAGATTTTTCTAAGAGGATCTGTGTGTGTTTGTGTTGGGGCATGCCTTCAGTGCTCTGGCATTTTATGTCTGCCTTAGCCTTCATTTCCTATTTGCACAGGGCCTCTGGTTGTGCTAGAGGTGAGAGAATAGGGCCTTCCCTGGTCTTTCTGGGGCATGCACACAGTCGTGCACGTGCATGTGGCCTTCTAGATACCCAGGAATATGTTGGAGCTTTCCAAAGCCCACTATGGACATCTATTTTCCAGAGTTCGCCTTTACATTTTTTGGCAAGCCACTTATTTTTCTCAAATGGTATCTCTGTTTTAAACAGCTATGATGTTAAACAATTGCTGCTGAATGTTTTTGACAGTGCCCTGGGGATAGAGCTCTCCTCACCAAGCAAACTCTGGGTTAGTCAAAATAAAGACAAGCCTCATGAATGGGGCTTTTCCAGGAAGCTTCCAGACAGGTCAAATAATGACAATTGACTGAGGACTTTGGGGAATTCCAAATCCATTCTGCCCTCTTCAGTGTCTACTAGGGTGCTTTTCACAGCTACTGTGGTGTGAGGCTGCTTATTTTCAAGGCTACCATGGATCTGGGGAGAGGGCAATCAAAATAGGGCAAGTTAAAATGTCACAAAGCTCACTGTTTTATCAAAATTCAATAGTTTTTCTTGAATAAATGCTCTTCAGATTGCTGTAAATCTTTGGTTTATTTCCAGACGTCTGAAGAATTTGATTTTGCCAATTTTTAATAGTGTTCTCATTGCTTTTATAGGAGAGGAGATTTTCAGAGTGCCATTCCAAAAGTGCTTCTGTATTCTTAAAGTGAAAATGTACAGCAATAAAAATAATGAACAACTGCTTCATACAACCACAACTATGACTCTCACAGAAATAAGGTTGAGCCAAAGAAGCCAGACACAAAGAGTACATACCATATGATTTCATTTATATGAACTTCCAAAACAGTTAAAATAAGTCTATAGTGATTAAATTCAGAATAGTGGTTATCTTTGGGATAGTTAACTGGAATGAGGCATGAGGAAATATCCTAGGATGTTCGTATTATTCTTTATTATCTTGACTTGGATGGTGGTTACATGGGTGTATTCATTTACTAAAATTCTTTGAGCAATGCACTTTGTGAAATTTACTGTATGAATTTATACTCTCATAAAAACTTAAAAAATAAATAAAAGTAAATGGTTAACCTCAGGCCCTTCTTTAATTCTTAGATATAGATTCCCTTGCAGAGTTTTATGCAAAGAGTAAAAGGTTTCATATTCAGAGTTAAGAGATTCATATATGTGCCACTGAGATATAGGAATGATTTGTTTTTAATACTATTGTTTATACTAATAACAGAAGCCTATATGTCTGCAATGCTCTATAGTTCTTAAATTGCTTTCACATATCTTATCATCTGTACAGCTCTTGAAGTTGGAGGTCAAATGTTATATTATCCCTTGAGTAGACTCAGTTGTAGAGTCAGAATTTGTGAATAGCAGAGTAAAAATGGATACTTTTCATGTATTATTATTAGATGATTATGCTTCTTTACCACACTTACACTTTTTTTAGAATATTGATAGTCACCAACTTATCAATATTAGATTGGTGCCCAAGGTTTTAGAATTCTCTATTAAATCATTCTTAAAAGATGATACTAATCCTTGATTTTTTAGGTAATCTCCGGATTCTAGGAATAGACAGAATTTTAAACCTCCTCTTTTAAGTCTCTCTGTGAGATACAAGGGTATTTGTCATTCAGCTTAAACATACCTTATGATGAGATTTCACAATGCTAATTCATTAAAATATCACATACTTTTTACAATAAGGAAGTTGTCCCATGATTATACTAAGTCTCTGTTTCTGCAGCCTGCTCTTTTTCAGCCTTCTACTCAAACATAGAATGATTGATCACAATCTATGATTTCTTTCTAGATATTTGAGGAATATTAAGACCTATCCTCACATTAATGATCTTTTCCCTACTTCATTTAGGCTTTCCTCCTGTCATTTACTAAACATTCATATATTGGTTGAACTTCTCCCTGTCAGGAAGAAAGGGAGAAGTAATTGTCATTCTATCTATGCTATGAAGTTTTATTCTAGAAAACAGTACTCTGATTAAGACCTGGTCAGTGATCAATATAAAGGTTTTGTTATTATTTTTATTGTTTCAGTTATATCATGATTACCAGATAATATTCTGCCTGTTTATGTAAATTTCTAACATCTATTTCTCTTATTTAGGTTATTTAATCTGCATTTGTCCCCATTAAAGGTCATGAGATTTGTGAAGATGACTTAGAATTTAATCATGTTTTCTTAAGTAATAGGCATGCCAGCTAACTTTGCATCTTTGGCTAGTTTAATAAGTATATTCTCAACATAAATTCTGAAATCACAAATGAGAATAATAAATAAAGCAGGACTTACAAAGCTGCTATGCATTTGTGGATAGCTATTAGAAAGCCTTAATTTGCTTTTCAGGCAAATGAACAATAGCACACAAGTGAGAAAGTGCTATTTATAAAGAGAATAAGGGGCTATAGAAATTTATTTATGCTTTGGCAATTAAGTTCCAAATGGCTGATGAAATGCCACTCTCAGATCCCAAACAGAAATCAACTTTAGCTGGATCTTCTCTGCCCCTCATTTTGAGCAAAAGGCTTACCTTCTCAATCACTTAAAAATGCAAGGGGGGGAGAGATTTCTCCTCCAAATATCTCTCTACAGCCTGATACCCTTTTCCCTCTCTGGAGCATACCTTTCCCATCATATCTACCAAAATACAGTATATACAATCTGTTCAGTTCCATGTCTGATATTAGTATCCTTTTGGACAAGTTTAAGAAAAAACTATAGATAGATGAAGTTACTGGTTAAGATATTGCTTCATTAGCTCAGTACAGCCTGAAAACAGTAAGCCGTCTCTCTTAAGCAATCTCAGTTCTTTCATTTTCTGTTCTCTCCTTGAGTCCAAACCCTTGAAATCACTGCCTTTTCTTTCTAGTTCAGTCTACCCCCATTCTCAAGCTGAGGGCAGATAAACCTTTTTGGAAAACCATACCGTTGAAGGTGCAGGGTCCTTTTCTGCCTGGATCAGTTTCAGGCGAAAGCTGAAGTTCTTGTAGGCATCTGAATGTTCAGTCTGTCCAGGGTCACTGGGATCAAACCCACAGAAATCCCATGATCAGGCTTCCTTCCTTTATTCTGGATGTGTGATAACATGCAGAGATTGCCTGAGCGCAGCTTTTCATTATCAGCCCTTCCTGAGTTTGTTCTTCACCTTCTTTTTTCATGTTCTTTACCATCTGAACCTAGAGTTTCTTAAAACCTTACTTCTTCCTAGCACCCCTGTGTAATCCACACTATGTTCCCCTCTTTCTTCCTCTAAACATATACAAACAATATCAATGACCTACCTGAGTGGCCCCCAGTTTCCAGCATTCAGGGATTACCACCACTTTGCTATTACCTCTCTACTTTTCTCATCAAATTATTAAATACTGTAAAGTAATAGTATATTTCACCTCAATTATACTTTAATCTCTCTCTCTGGACATAGATCCAATTTGGGGGATGATGACAAGGGTAATTTAGAGGATATCTGATAAGATGTACCACAGCAAAAGAGATTGAGAATGTACTTTAAGCTTTACTTATTTTACTTTTTTTGTTATAGAAAATGTTCAAAATATACCAAAGTAGAGGAATACTATATTGAACTCTCAGGTATCCATCACCCAATTTCTACAATTATCAGTTATTTTTTTAAATATATTTTTGGCCACTGTATCATATTAAAATTGCTTTCTCAAAGATTATTATCCCCAATGACCAAACTATTTTTTATTCTAAATCTGGTCCTGAAACCAAACTAAAACACAGGAAAAAAAGAGGAAAAAAAGAAAAACAAACGAACTGAATACAGAGGGATATCTCTTTTATATTATCTTTACCAGATAAAGCAAGTTGCAACATAAAATGTCTTATAAATTCTCCCTTGAAACAATGGCTGAAGGGAATTCGAGATTATTGGAGTTTGCTTGTCTTTTATCACACTAGTGTTGTCATAGTTACCCTACAATGTATTCTTCAATGAAACCTCTGGACAAAAGATAGAATCAGTTTCAATCTAGGCAGGTTAGGGTCTGGGGATATCTATTTATGAGGAAGTATTAACAGCTGCAGCATCTCATCAATAAGAGGGAAGAAGTTTTCAAAGAGCTAAAGTAGTCTGGTCTATACCACCTCTAGGTAATGGAAGAATCTGACAAAGCTACAAAGAGTAGTTAGCCATCACTGTATTTCCAGTGATTCACATGATGACAGTGAATCAAATGATATTTAGTGGAAACCTGTCATGAGGATAGTTTCCTTAATATCTTTATTGATGAGATAAAAGAATTCAGAGCATACTGTTAGACTCATAGTGAACTGAATTAGGTGGTTTGCTAATATCCTAGGGCCCAGAGAGAAATGACCTTGAAAGTTGGTAAAATGTTAGTCTGAAAACAGGGTGTGGAATCAGAGGTGACAAATAGAAGGTGAGGTTTAAGTACAAAGAAACTCCCATAAATTCAGTTTGAAAGATAATTCTTCCACTATGCTTTTCATTTGATGGACTTGCACTAAAACAATGTATCCATATGGATCTTTAAAAAAAACTTTAAAATTCTGTATACAAAATGGAGGAGTCTCCAAGATTGATGGCACAATCAACAAAAGTAGAGAAAATTTTAGCTTACAAAATAAGATTTAAAAGGTGTAAAGTATGTTCTGAAGAATGCTATGGTCTGAATGTGTGTGTCCCCCACAAATTCATATGATGAAATCCTAACCACCAAAGGTGACTGTATTAGGAGGTGGACTGTATGGGGGGTCTTAAGTCATGAGGGTGGAGCCCTCATGAATGGCATTAGTATCCTTATAAAAGAGGTTCCAGAGATATCCCTAGCCTCTTCCACCATGTGAGGATACAATGTAAAGTCTGTGACCCAAAAAGGGCCCTTGATCAGCCAGGCTGGCACCCTGATCTCGGACTTCCAGGCTCCAGAACTATGAGAAATAAATTTCTGTTGTTTATAAGCTACCCAGTCTGTGGCATTTTGTTATAGCAGCCTGGGCAGACTAAGAGAAGGAAAATACTGAATGGTCTATTTTGGTGGGGTTTTTTTTTTTTTTTTTTTTTTTGGTATGTTTAGAAAAGATTAAAAAGAAGAGAAAGATTTAAAGGAGCACACATTCTATTTGGGCATAATTCCCTTACTCTTAGGTAAAGGAACAAAAATAAGTACAAAATGTATTCTACTTAGTTCTCTTTCCAAAGTGTAGCTTTGACGGTGTACTTTTTAGTAGAAAGAGTCCACTGGCAATGAAGAAGATAGTTTTATTTATTTACTTATTGATTTGGTGGGTTTTTGGTTTTTTTAATTGAATCATAATTGACATATAATATTATATTAGTTTCAGGCATACAACATAGTGATTTCATATTTTTATATATCATGAAATGATCACCGTTAAGTCTAGTAACCATTTGTTACCATACAAAGTTATTATAATATCATTGACTATATTCCCTATGCTGTACATTACATCCCCATAACTTATTTATTTTATAACAAGAAGTTTGTACCTATTAATCCCTCTGACCTATTTCACCCATCCTTTGCCCCCTCTCCTCTGGCAGCCATAGGTTTGTTTTCTATATATATGAGTCTGTTTCTGTTTTGTTCTTTTGTTTTGTTTTTAGATTCCACATATAAGTGAAATTATACAGTATTTGTCTTACTGTGTCTGACTTAACTTCAACTAGAATAATACCCTCTAGGTCTATCCTAGTTATTGCAAATGGCATGAATTCTTTCTTTTTTTTACTGTTGAATAGTATTCCATTGTATATATACCACATCTTCTTTATCCATTCATCTATTGGTGAACACTTAAGTTGTTTCCATATCTTGGCTATGGTAAACAATGCTGCAATGAACATGGGAGTACATATCTTTTTGAATTAGTGTTTTTGTTTTCTTCAGATAAATACCAAGAGCTGGAATTGCTGGATCATATGATAGTCATATTTTTAATACAACTCAGTACTGTTTTCCATAGAGGCCACACTAACTTACATTCCCACCAACAGTGCATGAGGGTTCCCTTTTCTTCACATCCTCCTCAATAATTGTTATTTGTTGTCTTTTTGATAATAGCCATTCTGACGAGTGCAGTGTGAAGGTGTGAAGTGGTATCTCATTGTAGGTTTTGTTTGTGTTTCCCTGATTATTAGTTACGTTGAGTATCTTTTCATGTGCCTGTTGACCATCTGTCTGTCTTCTTTGGAAAAATGTTTATTCAGGTCCTCTGCCCATTTTTCAATTGGGTTTTGTTTTTTGTTTTTGTTTTTGTTTAGATATTGAGCTGTATCAGTTCTGTATATATTTTGGATATCAATCCCTTACAGGATATATCGTTTGCAATTATCTTCTCCCATTCAATAGGTTGCCTTTTTGTTTTGTTGATGGTTTCTTTTGCTGTGCAAAAGTTTTTTAGTTTGATGTAGTCACATTTGTTTACTGTTGCTAGAAGATAGTTTTAACTGACCTTTCAGTCTCGCCAGCAGCAAATGGTTGCTTATGACTAGGGCCCTAAAGGAATAGCTTCTCTGGGGTGGCACAGTCTTTCCCTGTCCTGTACCCTAAAATGTCATATGTTCACATATAGTTCAAAATTTTCAAAATATGTAAAAAGGAACACAGTGAAAAGTTTTGCTCTCACCCTGTCCACCATTTACATAGCTCTCTCACACACACATACAGAGAGTGCCATAATCAGTTATTATTTTCTTATATGTTCTTGCAGAGTTTCTTTATACATCTTTTTTTTAAAAAGTAGCATACAACATATCCTGTTTTATCGATTACTATTTTTGTTTTGCTTTTAACAATACATCTACATATTAATGATCAATACTAGAGAGATCCTCACTTTTTTAAAGCCACTGTGCAGTACTTTACACTGTAAATGTTCAATGACTTTTTAACCATTCTCCTATTGATGAGCATGTGAGTTGTTTCTAGTTTTTATTTCAAGCAATACAGGCCTGGATAATGTTACACATAATGTCATTTCACATGTGGGCAAATATATCTGTGGATAAATTCCTAGAAGTGCAATTGTGAGTCAATGGGTATATGCAGTTTCAATAAACCTTGCAAAATTTTCTTTCATCAGAGTTGTACCAATTTCAACTCTCCCTAATGTATGAGAGGGCCTGTTTTCCTATAAGCAATAAAATGTATTATCAAGCTCTTAGACCATTGCCAATCTGAAGAGTGATAATATCAGTGTAGTTTTAATATGTATTTCTTTTCTTATGAGTGGACGTGATCATCTACTTTTGTTTACAGGCCATTTAGATTTTCTTTCTATGACTTGAATATATATATCTCTGTCTATCTTTCTATTATATGGTTGGTCTTTTATTGGTATCTGGTAGTTCTTCATATGTTAGGGAGATTAGAATTTATCTGTGATGAGTTTCTCAGTTAGTAACTTACCTTTTGACCTTGTTTATAGTTTTATATGTCATTAAATTTATTTTCTTTCATGGATTCTAGATTTTGAGTCATAAGGACCTTCTGCACTGAAATACTAAAAAGGAACTTCCTGTGACTTCTTCTAATACTTATATGCTCTATTTTGTATGAACATCTTTCATTCATTTGAAATGTATCCTGGTTGTACTAGAGTATGGTGTGTGGTATGAATCCAACATCTTTTCTCCACAGGTAGTCTGTCATCATTTAGTGAGGTGTTTACCTCTTCACCACTGATTTGAAATGCTATATTTTTCATATATTGAATTGTGGTATGCATTTGGAATTATTTCTGGACTTTGTATAATATTCTATTCGTCATTTTATCTAATGATGAACCAGTACCACACTATTTGTGTCCAGGTTTTTATGTTTTACTATCTGATAGTGCTAATTTGCCCTCATTGCCCCTTTTTCTCCTCAGTTTTTCTGCCTATTTTTGAGTAATTATTTTTCCATATAAACTTTATGATCACTTTGCTTTGTTTCAAAAACCCCACTGTCAATATTTTTCTTATTGGGCTCATGTTGAAATTTTAAATTAACTCAGAAAGAATTGACATCTTTTTGGTATTTACCAACTAGGTACATCTTCCCTTTGTACAAAATTTTTTATATGTTTTCCAGTAGTGTTTTAACATTTCTTATTAAGTTTATTAATGTGCCTTTCATCTTTTTTCTTTTTTAAATGAGTACTTGAATCCATTATATATTCATGCCATTTGTTGTCTTTTGTGTATTAATTTTGTGCCCCACTACCTTGCTAAATAGCTTTTTGGTTGAATCTCTTCAGTTTTCTAGGTATATAATCATAATACTTAGCTGGATGAATCCTAATGGATGCTGTGGAGGAGGAGAAATTGGGCTTTTCAGTTTAGTGCATGGAAGTTCCTTCTGACAAATCTCAAGAATGACATATATGGACATATTATGGACTCTTTGATACTGTAGGCCAGACCAGGTAATGCCCGGTATTCAAAAGCTGTAGGATCGTTTTAGGAAGAATTTACTGGAATAAGAATTGTTTTCAAACAAATAATTCATTATTATCTTTTTGTTTTGTTTTGTTTTTTGTTTGGGGGGGGTTGCTGTACACGGGCCTCTCACTGTTGTGGCCTCTCCCATGGTGGAGCACAGGCTCTGGACACGCAGGCTCAGCGGCCGTGGCTCACGGGCCCAGCCGCTCCGCGGCATGTGGGATCTTCCCGGACCGGGGCACGAATCTGTGTCCCCTGCATCGGCAGGCAGACTCTCAACCACTGTGCCACCAGAGAAGCCCCCATTATTATCTTAATCTCAGTTATCATAATTGTCATCACATGTTACATGTAAATATAACTTGTATTGAAAAATTAACTAATATAAAGCTACCTATTTGTTACCACCATTGTTACTACCAAAAATTTCAAAGATATCTCTAGGATATCCATGTAAGGTTCAATGGAGTTTAACTCTAATACAATATGGCAAAGAAAAAAATCCAGTTGTATGCAACTAACTGTCCATCAGTCTTGCAGTAGAATTTGTGGTTAAGTAGCTTAAATGAGTTGCTTGGTTTGTGATGGGCACAGAAAATCCTCCTTGCTGAAGTTACTAAACCCTCCTCACCTAACAATGATATCCTCTGCTGATCTTCAGGGCATGGTGTCTCATCTGTTTAGTTTGGCCTTTTATTTGACTTTCATTGACTTTGTGGCCAAGCCTGTTTACTTTGTTTGATATGTTAACCCAAATATGTAGGTGAACTCAACCATTTAGTGATGGGCATGTAATTTTTAATAATAACACTTATTTTATTTGATAACAGAATAAAATTTTCACGAGTAAATGGAGAAGCAAATGTTTGACTTTTGAGTAATAGCTTGCTATCTTTTAGAGGAGTTGTCCAACTGTCTTTTGCTAGGAAACACAGACTTCTGGTTGCTGAATTCCTGCCAACTTTGTTTTTTTTGTATATACAATGTTCAACCTTAGATTAGATATATACAACTTAAGGTCTTCTTAAAGTGCTTGCTAGGATATTAGCACCTTTTAATGCTAGTTTCTGGAGAGCTGCAGCTGTCACCCAAGTCTTAGTACTGAGCTAGCCATAATAACATGAAATTTGGTGTGTTGAAGAATCTTCTCATTTGAGGTACATCACAAGTTGTCCATATTAGAAAAAATATACACAATCATACTGGGCTGTGTGCCAATGAATATAAAAGACGTGCAATAGAGGAACCAAAGATTGTGAATGTGTAGATTTGTACCTGTTGGCACTGAAATCCTGATTTGGTCTAGTAAATTCAACTTTATTGCCTTGTTTCTGCTTTGGTTGAATCTCAGTATTTTACCTCTCATCTACAAAATTCTCTAAAAATAAAGCCAAGATATAAAATGCTTTTAAAATCCTAAATAAGTTTTATATAAATTTCAGTTTTCTCTGAGACATTACTTCTAAAATAAAACCAGTGAAACTTCAGAACAAATAACTTGAAGAATTGACATCTTAAGTCATTATTCTGTGTGCACTGAGAGATGCTGGCACTTGGAATACTCTCATCATGCAAATCAAAACTACAATGAGATATCATCTCACACCGGTCAGAATGGCCATCATCAAAAAATCTAGAAACAATAAATGCTGGAGAGGGTGTGGAGAAAAGGGAACACTCTTGCACTGCTGGTGGGAATGTGAATTGGTACAGCCATTATGGAGAACAGTATGGAGGTTCCTTAAAAAACTACAAATAGAACTACCATATGACCTAGCAATCCACTACTGGGCATATACCCTGAGAAAACCATAATTCAAAAAGAGTCATGTACCAAAATGTTCATTGCAGCTCTATTTACAATAGCCAGGAGATGGAAGCAACCTAAGTGTCCATCATCGGATGAATGGATAAAGAAGATGTGGCACATGTATACAATGGAATATTACTCAGCCATAAAAAGAAACGAAATTGAGTTATTTGTAGTGAGGTGGATGCACCTAGAGTCTGTCATACAGAGTGAAATAAGTCAGAAAGAGAAAAATAAATACCGTATGCTAACATGTATATATGGAATCTAAGAAAAAAAAAAACGTCACGAAGAACCTAGGTGTAAGACGGGAATAAAGACACAGACCTACTAGAGAATGGACTTGAGGATATGGGGAGGGGGAAGGGTAAGCTGGGAAGAAGGGAGAGAGTGGCATGGACATATATACACTACCAAACGTAAAATAGATAGCGAGTGGGAAGCAGCCGCATAGCACAGGGAGATCAGCTCCATGCTTTGTGACCACCTAGAGGGGTGGGATAGGGAGGATGGGAGGGAGGGAGACGCAAGAGGGAAGAGATTTGGTAACATATGTATATGTATAACTGATTCACTTTGTTATAAAGCAGAAACTAACACACCATTGTAAAGCAATTATACTCCAATAAAGATGTTAAAGAAAAAAAATAGGGGGCTTCTTTCGGTTTTAAGTGTGAATTACTTATATAAATGTCCCTTTAGAATCTGTTTATGTAGAGACCATACGGGATGTTAGAAAATGTTTTCACTTATTTCACAGGCCTTTTGATTTGCTAATATACTTAAGTTTCAATATTCAAAAGTCATTCATGTAACCTTTTCTTTTATTGATGTGGTTTTGAAAAGTTTCAGGTACCTATGTGCAAATGCTTCTCAAGAACAGTTCCTTATCTCTGGGGTGTGCTATGACTTTTACCCTCTCTTGTCTTTTTCTGGATTATTTTTAAAACATAGGGGTTTTCAAACAGTGCATGTTTCAGAGAAATGAATAAGAAAGACTTGGAGAAGAGCAGAGGTAGAGACAAGCCCATGTTTCTTCACATGGCCAGCAGAAGGGCAAAGGAAGGCCTTCTCTACTATTTTATGATTGACCAAAATAAGAGAACACTTTAATAAAAAGGTCCCTAATTTTATTCCTGGAAGTCTTTGATTATCTCAGTCTTCTGGCCCAAACTGATAGCAAATCAACAAGCAAGAACTTGAAACAATTTCTCTTCTTTTTGCACAGTGGGAGTATGGGGCAGCTGGTAGGGTTAGGGAGTTGTTGTTTTTTTTTTATTTTTTATTTTAGCAGGTATTGTATATAAATTACGTTATTCCCACATCTTCTCAATTGTTTATTCCCTTTATAGGCCCTTTTCAGGCCCTTTTCCTCTCCTACTTGGCAAGATTTGGCTTTTCATCCAGAGATCTTTTTGCAACCCTTGTTCACTTTTAGCCTTGTGATAATCACCTTGCTGGGTTGAATGCCCACGTGAACCGTTGTGCCACTGGCTTCTCCTGCTGCACATGTTCAGTGTAGATGATACATTTCTTCCTGTAAACTTGAACTGCTTTGCCAATTTGCTGACCTTTGTAGTGTCCTCACACAACCTGAACGTCATCATCCTTTCAGATGGACATGGGTTGGACATTGTACTTCTGTCTCAGCTCTTTGGAAAGAGGGAAAGACATAACCTTCCTGCGAAAGTGGGAAAGTGAGTTGAAATGCTTTTTTATGGTTCTTGCTCTGGTCACAAGTCACAAAGGGATTGAACTTCATTTTGGCTGTTGCTGCTTCGGTAATGACCACAACAGGGAAGAGAAGATGGAGTTTTCAGAGAAGTTTCTCTAACTGTAATCTCTTCATCTGTTTGAGTGTGCAGTTCTGCCTTTCTAATCTCTGGTCAGCCTTTTGCCTGACCTACTCAGTGTTTTTCCTTTGAAAAGCTGGGATTTATAATTTTCACACACTTGGAATCCTAGTCAGGCATTTAGTTGCCCCTTTTAAAATTAAGGTTTGGTTTAACCTTTTTTGTTGCTGGTGCTGGTGGTAACTTTGTAAGTTTAAAGAGGCATGTTTTAGACATATTAGGAAGAGAATGGCCTCTGGAGTCAGACATGTCAGGGTCTGAACCTGTATTCCCCATGTACTGATTTTTCACTTCTTAAACTAGTTATATTACATGTCACATGTAAGTTGGTTGTAATAAGAACTGGTCTTATTACCATAAGACCACAGGTCTTATGTGATTGCACATAGGATCTGCTATGAAAATTCACTGACGTCACACTTGTAAAGTATTATCCAGAGCCTAACACATGAGTAACACTCTGTACACGTGAGATTTTTAAAAATTTATTTGAGGTATTCTAATGCTTATTTATTTTTGTGAAAGGATTTATGTTTAAAAAATAAATATATGTATATATAATTTCATTCATTCATCAAATATTTGTTGTACACCGTCTTTATGCCAGGCACAGGTTTAAAAGGTGGGAATATGTGGTGAATATTTAACAAATACTAAATTTATACAAGATTTTGCATTCTTATGGGGAAGACAGACAATAAACAAAATAAACATGCAAAATATATGTCAAATGATGATAACTGCATTGGAAAGGGGGTTGTGCCCTGAGCAGGTAATGCTTGAGTGGAGACTTAAAGGAGGTTAGAGAGTAAGCTGTGTATCTACCTAGGGGAAGAGGGTGTAAATGTTAATAAACAGTAAGCTCAATTAAAACACAGTTTTCTATTTTAAATGTCAAGGGGGTGCTCTCATGCCCTACCATGATAGCAGAGCCCAACAGGAAGAGGAAAACTTCCTTTTGCCTGGCAAGAGCTCAGCCAAGGAAAGACTGTCACAACTCATTCAATGAAAAGCCACTATAACTTCAAAATCTCAATTCCTCCAATGGACTCTTTGTTTACTATAGCCCTCCCAACTTCCTTTTCCCTCCTATAAAAGAATTCTTCTCTCCTTCTTGGGGGAACTTGCATGTGGCTCACCACAGTTGCAGACCCTCAATTGCTATTCTTTGTTGATCCTGAATAAACCCATTTTTGCTGGAGAAATAACTGGCGGTCTATTGTTTAAGGTCCATAAGGGGATGGTAGGTACATTATCCTGAGGCAAGGAGGTCAGTGTGTCTAGAGTGAAGTAGGAGATGTGGTCAGATAGCAGAGGCTATATCATGAGGAACCTTCTAGGCTATATGTAAGGACTTTTGGTATCACTCTGAGTGAAAGTGGATCCAGTAGAGAGGTTTGAACAGAAAAATGACATGATCTAAGATTTTAAAAGAAAGCACTCAGGCTGCTCTGTTGAGAAAAGACTATTAGAAGGACTAGGTCAGAGGCAGGGGAGACCAGTGAGGAGGCTGTTACAGTGAATTGCAGGGGCCTGGACCAGAGTGGTAGGTAGCAGAGGAGGCAGTGAGAAGTAATTAGAATCTGGATGTATTTTTGCATATAGGGTTGATATGACTTCTGGAAGGATTATTGTAGGGAGTGGGGAAAAAAAGATAAGTAAAAGGTGACTGCAAAATTTTTGGCCCAAGAAACTGGGGCTAGTTGCTAGTCACTGAGAGGGAAAAACTGCAACGTTAACACATTTGGAATGGAGGTAAATATGGAGATCAGAAGTTTGGATTGGAAAAATTTAAGATTAAAATGCCTATTAGGCTTAGAAGTAGAAATGTTCACTTGGCCTATAAAGTCATGGGACTAGATGAGAGCTACCAGGGGAAGAGTGTATGTAGACAAGAGATGAAGCCCTGGGCCCCTCTAGCACTACGAGGTGCTGGAGATGAGGAGGAACTATCTGATTTGTAAATATGTTGCTTGTAGTGAAAGTGTAGGGGAATATATTTTGAGGAAAATTATCTATATTCCACCTTGCTTCCCAATTCAAACCCTAAGAGAGTGAGGTATTGGCTTCCTGGAATAACAAATATTGCATATCTCTTGCTTAAGAAGCATATAATACTAGAAATGGTCACGGAATTTGTACAGAAAGTAGATTTTAAAAAGTCATCTCCACACTGAAGATACTAAAACCCCTAAAAAAAAAAGTCTACAGCAAGCATCAGTAAATTTAGAAATGGCTTATAAATACACCAAAAGTAGAAAAGTGGGGTAATGAACAGGACTGGAAAGTGATGGCCAGTGTTTCTAGGAAGTAGAACCATGCAGCTGGTTTAGAAATGGTTTATGTTAGAGACAAGCCTTGGTGCAGGTTTCTAAAGAGAATATGAATTTGTAGAAAGGAGAGAATTTCAAAATCTAGAATGGCCTATTATCCACTGGATTAGCAGGACTAGTTTTTCAGTGAGTGAGTCATTTCTTCCTTATTTTATCACTCAGTATCCCTGAAACAGAGGGCTCACTTAGAAGGAGCAATTGAGCAGAATTTAATGAATGAACTATCTGTAAAGGTGTAGGTAGGGTTGAATCGGTAAGAGGGGCCTGGCTAGACCTTCTATAGGCCCAGGGAGCAGGGAAGGCAGCTGTGCTGCAGCTGCAGGAGAGGATCAGCTGACAGTAGCTGTGGCCTTCAGCAGAGGAACGCAGGCACTGCTAACCTGCAGTCTGGCATGGAGGGAAGCAGAAGAATAAATACTCAACCTCACCATCCTTCCATTTCCTGATGTCCTGTTGGAGCCTCTCATTGGTGGGATGAAGCGGGAAACCAGAGGGAAAGCAAATCTAGTGATGTGGTCCATACAAGTCAGCCTCCTGGGGCACAGATCAGGTCAGGAAGGATGGAGAGTGGATGGAGAGACAAAATGAAACCATCCAGTACACTTATCTCCATAAGAAAGTTTATAATAAGGTTCTGGGAAAAGTCAGAGGATTATGAGAATTTTGGCACCATTAAGAACTTTGAACAATCATGAATTGAATGATATATTCCCACTTCTTCAATGTTAATTCTTTAAAAAAAAAAGCTCACCTTATTTTCCTCTTTCTTCCTTTATTTGGCATCATTGTCCTATTTGATTGTTTTGTTTTGATAAAGCTCTGCTTATGTTTGTTATTCAGTATTTATAAAGGCCTTGACATGCCTCTTCCCATATGAGAAGAGTCTGCTTCTAAGCTGGGTACCATGTTTAAGCTATACAAAGTCTCGCTTGGCTATGGCACTGTGTAGTTTGTTTTCAAACTTTTCTTCTTATTAGTTGTACAGATGGTCCTCAACTTACAATTGGTTGAATTAGAATTTTTCTACTTTTACGATGGTGAGAAAGACATGCATTCAGTAGAAACTGTACTTCAAATTTTGAATTTTGATCTTTTCCCAGGCTGGGGATATGTGGTACGATCTTCCCTCCTGATGCTGGGGGGTTAGCTGTTGCTCCCAGTCAGCCACACAATCAAGAGGGGAAACAACTGATACACGTATGACCATTCTGTACCCATAGAACCATTTTTTCACTTTCAGTATAGTATTTGAGATATTCAACACTTGATTATAAAATAGGCTTTGTGTTAGATGATTTTGCTGAACTGTAGGCTAATACAAGTGTTCTGACCACATTTAAGTTAGGGTAGGCTAAGTTATGATGTTCAGTAGGTGTATTAATACATTTTCGATTTATGATATTTTCAACATATGATGGGTTTATTGGGACATAACCCCACTGTAAGTTGAGGAAGATCTGTAATTGGATAACTTGCCACTAGAGATAGTTAAAATTCTCATTCTAGCAAAATAGTCACTCCCTAAATTGTAATTTTTCCCCTTCCATATACTGTTTCCTGTTAACCTCAATACTTGCAACCATTCTCTTTATGACTCTAAAACTTTCTCACTACAGACACCTCGTGAACATATTTAGTTCAACTATATAAGTAGAGTCAGTAAGATGAGGTAGCGTCTACAGAAAACATGTCACAAAATTATAATATTCAGGATGTGTAAAGTTATATTGAAAATTATCTTAGAACAAACATCATAATCTATTAGGAATATGCCAATCATTTGTAAATATCCATTACTTTCTCCTAAATGCATGTAGTTTTTGTCAAGGACTGCTAACTGTTCCCTAATATTGATTTTCTCCTTCTTTCTTTAGTAATAGAACTCTCAACATTTAGCTGAGCACAAGCCTGCTCAGATAAAGACCACATTTCCCAGTCACTCTTGCTGCTACGTTTTGGCCATATGTTTTAGGGTCTGAAAAATGGTATGTGAGCAGAATGCAGCCACACTGGTGAGAGCTGCAAAAGCCATCTTAGACCAGGGATGAAAGCCATGACTTGAGAATGGTAGAACAAAGTAGTAAGTGTCTAGGTCTTCAAGACCACAGAGCTGCTATATAAGCCCTGGACTGCTTATGGTCTAGCTCTTACAAGAGAAAGAAATCAATGTCTATTTGTTTGAGCTATTGTTTCTTGGCCTTTGTGACAGCAGTCAGACGTATCCCAATTTACACATGGTCCTTCTAATAAAGGCCTGTGTGCTAAAGTACAATAGTAGTTGCATTTATTATCTGTTGATAGAGAACATATATAATGACAAAGAGGTATTATAAATGCAGGAAGATTTTAAGTGAATTTTTAAAAATTAATCACAGCTACAAGCATTTGAAAACATAAGTGAGATATATTGTTTATTCACTCTACTGATAATGCTTGGACTGGCAATGTGGACTTAAGGACTCTGCCAGACCCCTACTCCACATGAATTTTTGAAGTCCATGGACTTAGGCCTTAAAGTTGAAAATGAGATTAGGCAGTATAAGAGCCAGCTTAGAATGTACAAATAAAGTCTGAAATGCCAGGTCAACAATACTGCTGTAGACTATAACCAGGTACATGAAGAGAGCTGAGGCCCACAGGGTCCAGCATCTAGAGTGGACACTGTGGCAACTTCCCCAACATCACTTTAATGCTTTCCCATCACAGAGCAGTCATCCCACTTGGTAGGGGGGTGCTGGGTTGAATAGTGTCCCCCCAAATTCATGTCCACCTGGAACCTATAGAATGTGACTTATGTGGAAATAGGATCTTTGCAGATATGATCAAGTTAAGATGAGGTCATGCTGGATTAGGGTGGTCCCTAATCCAGTGATTGGTGTCATTATAAGAAGAGGGAAATTTAGACACAGACCCATAGAAAATCACCATGGGAAGACAGAGGCAGAGATTGGAGTTATGCTGCCACAAACCAAGGAACACCAAGGACTGCCAGCAACCACCAGAAGCTAGAAGAAGCAAGGAGGGATTCTTTCTTAGAGTCTTTGGAGAGACCATGGCTCAGCAAACACCTTGATTTTGGACTTCCAGCCTTCAGGATGATAAGAGAACAAATTTTTGTTGTCTTAAGTCACCCAGTTTCTGGTACTTTGTTATGGCAGCCCTAGGAAACTAATACAATGGAACTGATCCTACCCCCAGTTGCAGGATGGGAATCTATTCATGTATAACAACGAAGGCATGATCCATCCAAATAGAAGAGATGCCTCCTGCATTGCTGGAGCAGGGTCCAAATGGATCCCTGCTTTGCAGATGTTAACTTTTTACTTCCTGGATAAAGAGGGATCAGAGGGATTCAGGCTGATGCAGTGAGGAACATCTGGGAGACTTAGAGCATTGGCTTCTTATCACCTGGTTTAGAAGCACTTCAATATTTTAAAAACTATGGAGTTGTATCAGTGTGTGCCAGGCATAGGCCTTTGTTGGTCTTTCCTTCTTGCCACTACAGGTGATTCAAGAGTGGCCCAAATTGGGCCAATCAAAATGAAGCTCAGGACTTTTATTCTTTGGCTGGGGGAGAACATGCCCTTTCTTGGGAGGTGTGAATGGGAAAGAACCCTGGTTGCTGTGAGCTGAAATTTTACAACCTGGAAAGAAGCTACCCTAAGGACAGAGCCAACAATCAAAGAAGGAAGAACTACACAACTGCAGCCAAATCATTTGGAACTCTGGTCATTTGCACCTGAATCTCTCCCATCCTTTGAACTATTAGTTATTTGGGCCAATAAATTTGCTTTATTGTTTCTGCAAGTTTGAGTTGGTTTTTCTGTTGTTTGTAACTAGAAGCATCCTAACTGATATAGTCCCTGGAACTTTCTTAGCAGATATTTATTAGGTCCTTCTCTTTGAAACATCTTATTTTGATGTCCACTAGTGTAATTATTTTGTAATTACCTTTTACCTTTGTGTTCCATTAATAAATGAGACATGAGGCAGGCTTTAAGGAAATAGGACTTTGATGAAAGACTACTGTCGTTAATTTTATACTGAATCCTTATTTTAGAATACAACTCAAAAGCAAATAGACACGTGTATTCACACACACACACACACACACACACACACACACACCTGCAATTTCCCCAACTGCATTCCGTGCCGTACATAATAAGAACTAACTTGTATTATAGATGCAGTTGACGGACAAAATGGTACAAACAAATGGGAGAGGATCTGTAATCTATGCGGAATAGTGGAAAAATAAAGTATTAACTCAAAGAAATATGGCTTTGTGAATAAAATTCTCTTCCTTAAGAATAACTGAAAAATAAATCAAGTGGTAGTGCAAGGGCCAATTTAAATATAGAGGTTAGCAAAGGAATGGAGATGGAGAGAGATGAATAGAGGCAGCCAGGGAAAAATCATGAAGCTGAAACTCCTTTTCCTCTGTCTCAGCCTTCAAAATAAATCTTTCTTTTGCAGGGGCCATTTCAAAAACAGGGCTAAGGAGGGGCAGAAACAAAGCACCAGTGTCCTCTGTGGCCCCTAAAAATGAAAAATTTGAGTTAACTCAGTTGACTTAGGTTACCTTGAATTACTGTTCATCTATTTGCATACTGAATTTGAGGCTTCTTGCTTTATACTCTGCAGTTACTGTCTATACGTTGTTAACAATAAATATTAGAAAATGCAATTCCAGATTTAGCCAACATTTCAGTCACCTCTGATTGATTTTGAAATTAGTATATTGCTCTCAATAATAATGAAAAAGAATTTTAGAAAGGAAACCATGAAGATGATAAAGTAGCTTTTCCCAGTATGCAATGCATGTTAAATTGCTGGTGTCTGAAGAATATGGAACTGAGATTTTATCAATACATGTAGTATCACACATTTCCTATTTTAGTTGCTAATTAGTATTCAGGTGTGCAGCAGAATACATGAAATTAAATGCTAAGGCTGTTTCATTTGTGATTTAACATGTACAAGTTGTTACTATATACAGCATTACCTTGTCTATGCACATGTATAATTGTTTTTTCTTCTTTCTTTGTAATCATATTATCTTCGTGTATCATTTGATTCAATCTTCTAAGGGCATGATATGAATAAATATTCTCGGTTTCAAAAAAATCATTACCTTCTATAGCTTAGAAATGAAAATAAGAGCTATTTGAGAGTCATTTTTAAGAGGCTTTAAATGAGGACTTAGTTTAATTGGCCCACTAGTATAGAAATTTTAGCTTTTTCCTATATTTTGTTTCACTTAATTTGTGATTAACAGCTACATAAAATTGAGAACCACCTAATGGAAGTAGTTTTATAAATATTGCATATATGCCATTTTATGTTCTTCAATTTGTACTTCCCTTATCATGTATTTTTAAGTTAAAACATTTCAAAGTTAATGTGTTAGGAAGTAACTAGCTACTTTAGTTAGATTTCTCTTCCTTAAAGAAAATTACTATAATGGTCACTTTTGCTAAAATGCAATTACTGTCACTAACAGTCCATCATATTTTTATACAAGAAACTTTAACAACTTTTGAATGCATTAAGAAAAGTATATGAAAAAGACTCAGTGTGAAATAAGACTAGGCAACCAACCTTCCTCCACCTGAATATTTGATGTGAAAAAACTCAGCTCCCTTTCTTGTAATTCATTTTAATGTCTATCTAAGATCACTGTGCAAGTTTTTTAATATAGTAGTAAGCAAGTTTCTTAGAATATCATTGAAAAATGCTATGTGTATTCAACAACTTGTTACTATTATTGTTTCTGGTGAATAGTTTACCCCTAATCCATAAGAATCTGTAGTTCTCAAGTTTTTCGAGTTAAACCAAAATACATAATTTGAAAAGGTTTAACACTGTTATATTCCAATAGATGAAAATATCTCCACATGAAAAGTGAAGGTTAGGAAATACAAACTGTATCAGCTCTTGGCTTTTATAAAAAGATCACTAGTTGTGGTCAGAAACATTTTTTGTGTGTGTCTCAAAGTATTGTGTAGTCACATGGAGATGGTATTTTTTCCCCAAAGCATCTGTAATATACTCATGAAGATAGAATACTAAATATACATGAGATTACTGCTACTCAAAACATACACCCCTCGTATAGTATTGGGAGAAACAAATGACTTGGTCCATACTGTTATTTAATAAGGTGTATTGACATGATGAATATGTTTAAGTGGGACATTAAAATATACTAAAGAGGGCTTCCCTGGTGGCGCAGCGGTTTGAGAGTCCGCCTGCCGATGCAGGGGACACGATTTCGTGCCCCGGTCCGAGAAGATCCCACATGCCGCGGAGCGGCTGGGCCCGTGAGCCATGGCCGCGAGCCTGCGCGTCCAGAGCCTGTGCTCCGCAACGGGAGAGGCCACAACAGTGAGAGGTCCGCGTACCGCAAAAAAA
>NW_006781329.1:1136500-1193487 GCF_000442215.2 Lipotes vexillifer
AAAAAAAAAAAAAAAAACTAAATAATATACTATGGGTAAAATAGATTATTTTATGTAGCTATTGTACTAAAACACAAATTAACGTCTCGTACCATAGGCGATCACAGCTCTGTTCTCTCTCTTAATCCTCCCTGTCCTGCTCTCTACCCTCACATCTATTTTGTCTATTTCCTGTAGTATCTTTAATGGTATCTCCGTCCAGCTAGTCTCCTAACCTGTATACATGAAAGGAATTCTGATTCCGCCCTCCTCCTTAGCTCCTTCATTCAATCCATTATTACTCATTTCCATTTGAACATTACAGGGTGTCTAGTTGAGCCCCGCGTCAGCCTTCTCTGTAACCTCCATAAGGTCTCTGTGTAATCAGTCTCTCTCCTTTGTCATTGTCCCTTCTCCCTGCTTCCAGAGTTACCTTTCCAAACTCCTTGACATGACATATTATTTCCATCCCATTCTGTCTGTTCTCACTCCCTGTCAGCTTCCTGGATATCCCTTCCACTGTGATATAGTTAATCCACAATGTTCTATTACAGTGCGTGCTGTCTTTCTTCCTGGAATACCATTTTCTAGGGTCTCTGATTAGAAAGTTATTGTTTCTCTATCAAGATCTTCATCTAAAAGGCTTTCTCTGACACCCCAGGCAAAATGACGTGTTTGTTCCTCTGTGCTGTCACAGCCGTCTGGATACCAGTGGTTCCTAGTACTGTGTGTGTTTCTTGAGCTTTCCTCTCCTCCACTCTGAGCTTCTTGAGGACAAGGATGTATCTTATTCTTTTTGGTATCCCTAGCGCTAAGCTTAGTGCATGACAATACAGTGGGCTCGAAAACAGAGTGAAGAAATGAGGGAATGAAGAAATTCTTTGCTACTTTTAGTTGTGAACAAATTTCAGTGCTATTACTTCAGGATTAACATTCTGTCCAGAAATAAAGCCACTAAGAAAAATGATAATTTTAAGCCAAACTATAAAAATTAACTTTTACCAATTTACCTCAAAGTAAAATCCATTACAATTAGAGGTCATTCTTCATTATTAGGAAGCCTCTCCATTTTTATGGATTCTGGGTTTTTTTGTATTAAAAAATATGAGTTGTGCATGACCAATGGGTAACAGCAGCATGCATCATTATTTGTTAATAAAAAAAATTCCAGGCAAAGGCAAAACATTCCAGGATAGCTGCTGGACATTAGATTTCTTTCATTTCCCTCAAAGCTAAAGCTGCCCATAAAGTTCATCTGGTGGAGATTTTTTGAATGTATTTTACATTGAGATAGCAGCAGGCCAGTGCTACCTACAGAAAACTGCATTTGGTTCTACTACCAATATGTGCTTTTTTTCCTACAGTTCATCTGTTATCAGAGAACAAATAAAGGTGCTTCTTTGTGTCACTGCCATGCTTTCTAGAAAAGGGAAAATAATAATAACATAAACTTCAACATCTTCCCTCTCTCAATTCACAAAGATCTTACAGCTCTTTGATTTAAAGTACATTTGCATTAGATACCATTTTAATCTGGCCATGACCCCTGGATTACTTGAAGGAGGAGTGGCTTCTCCTTCATTCTAGGGATTTCGGTGGAAATGACAGCCCCAGTGTCCCGCCAGCTTCTGCTGTGGGAGTGGGCAGGAGACCCAAGCCTGTTCAATCATAGTATCTCATCCTTCTGTCTTACAGTGTTTGATGCAAGTGGTGGGCAAATGATCTGGACAAGGCAATTTGGAACCATTCAATGTGTGTGTGTGCGTGGGGGTGGGAGGAGGAGAGAAATGGCTTATTTATTTTTTGCATTCAAGATGTAAGGATGCACACTTGGGAGATAATGGCAGTTATGTCTTCTGACAGGTGGAGATAGCCTGCTTAGGGTAGGAAAACATGACTCTTACCCACAAAGAGAAGCAGAGGCTAGCATAGTTGAGAGATGGTGAATAAACCCTAATGATACTATTTGCACCCCTGTACTTAGCTATGCCTGAAGTGACAGCCATCCTTAAATTTCCAGGTATACGAGCCAATAAATCCCCTCTTTTTTTCTTAAGCTAGTTTGAGTTCTTGCAACCAAAATAGTATACATCAGAGTGACATTATGATGAAACAAACTAAGTGTTATGGCTGTTTAAGTATGAAATGTCAGGGTTAAATACATAAACTCATGATCTGTTACCACATGGGAAGTAGATTCTGGACATGGACCCTCTGACATCTCTCAGTGTTTTCTGCCCTAGAACACTTGAAAGTTCTAGAAAATCATTTTATTTCATACTCTCCTATTTTAAATACAACTTTCAGTTGATTCACAATAAAAGTACTAATGTGGTGTGATGTATTTTCCCCTGTCAATTTCCCCACATTCTCTTCCCATGTGGTTTCAGGTTAGAGGTGGCCACAATAGAAATTTGAGCGGGATTTGGCACCAAAGGGCAGCCACTTCTAGGCTCAGAGGACTGCTGCAGGGCAGGTGCTGTTGAACTTTGTGCATATTGTCACAGACCTGCTGTTGGCAAGGAGCACCTCCTGGGCCCACAGCACCTCCAGCTGCCATCGAACTCCTTCAGCTTCTGAGAATCCTGGGCTGGGGGCACATACAGCTCTGTAGCAGAGGATGCTTGCTGGCTTATCTCACAAGTTGCCCAAATCACTGGGACTGGAGGCAGTGCTGATTAGGTGAACTTTCAGTTTTTCCTCGCAGGCTGCAGTTTGTCCTTGGTTGCCCTACTTCATTCTCTTCCTGACTGCTGATGCTCAGGCTTAGCACCAGATTTAGAGGCAGCAGACATCCATGATTGCATAAGGCTAATGCCTACAGTAGTGAATTCCTTGTTCTCTGTCACTCATACCGGCTTTGCCTGTCTGATGGAACCCTAACTCACAAGCAGTCTGTTTTTTGTTATTCATTTCTAAAGCAATCTGAGAGCTTCTCTCTTACTGGGAAACAACACTGATGAGGTTGAAAAAATACAGGCTTCGTACTCAGGCTTTACATGCTACCTTTGGCACTTTGGCACTTGTTATCTGTGTGTCTTTGACCAACTTATTTGATCTCCTGATGCCTTAGTTTCTTCAGCTATCAAATGGGGACGAGTATATCTGCCAATGGGACTCCTATTAGGAGTCACAAAGAAATAGCATTTGTTTTGTCACTAGACTATTGTTCATTATTGCAGTCCCCGTATCTAGCTCAAAAATTACTATATTGTACCTATTCCATAATCTTTTCTAAATTGATGGATAAATGAGTATGTGCTTAATTCATGTTATTCTCCTCATTCTTTATTTGAGGAGCTGTGGTAGAGTAGATTTTTGCTCAGATAATACTTAGTCTCTCCCCCTTCAACATCTCCAAGAGAGAAGTTTATTTCCCTCTCCCGTTGATGTTGAACTTAGCCATGTGACTGCCTTGGCCAGTGGGATGTTAGAAACATGAGCAAAGGTTTGACATGTGCGTCCATACTAAGATTTTCCCACTTTCTCTTCTGTCTCCATCAAGAAAAGAATATACCCAAGTAGCCACTGCTTCAGCCTGGGCCTCTGAATGAGACCAGTGAGTGAGAGCAATTCTGGTCTAGTCCAAAGCAAAGACACTCCAGCTGACCCACAGATATGTGACTAAGAATCAATGCTTATCTTTCTGACTTAAGTACTGGGGGGGTTTGTTACAGAACACTCGACTGATACAGAGGGGGTTAATTGTAAAGATAGAACATATACTTCCAGATTTAGCATGTAAAAGAAACTTTAAAATTCACTTGGGTCAATGTGCCTATTATAAATTAGATAGATAGATTTGAACAATAGTTTAAGACTCTCTTTGGTCAGATTAATCCATCTACTAACATAGCCCATAAGTACCAATCTGGTCATAGTCCTGAAATAGCTGGAAGGGGCATTCAAAGAGCATAAGACTTGGCAGCTATCTTCGAAGAGTACAAGAATATGTCCTTAAGAAAAGTGAGAATCTTGTTTAAAAAAAAAAAGATACCTCATCTCAGAGTCTTCAGCTGGCTCAGTAGGATCTTTCTGTTGCTTATCGTTTGGACATGTAGAAAGAATTCTGCACTACTTACAGGCCGTGACCTTGGAGAAGAAGAAAGTCAACTTCATTTCCTCATCTTTAAAAGGAGGATATAATAGTTACCACCCAATGGAGTTGTGAAACCTAAATGAAAGCATGAATACAAAGCTCTTAGCACACTGTCTGGCACATAATAAGTGGCCAGTATAAGTTAGCCCTTGTTGTAGTTGTTATTCTCATGTGTGACAGAATGTTTGGGTAAGAGGCCGGGTTAATTCTGCCATGCTAAGCCATGGTGAAGTGATAAGTATATCACAATTTTTTTTTTTTTTTTTTCCACGTTCATTCACCTGTCTATCAAAGGAACTATACTTGAGTTTGAGCTCCTTTCCCCTGGGCCCGTGAAGCAAAGCATTAGCTTGGAGTCTTTAAAATTCCTAGCAACCCTGGGCTAAGTGCGCGGGGGTGGAACGTAGTCCCTTTTGCTTAGTAATCCATTAGTTAATGGGTGTGAGCCCGTCAGCTTTCTGTTTATTCCTTAAGCCATTAATGTTCACCTGCTGTGCACGAGACTAGACTTGACAAAAAAGAGTGATAGTTGAAATAAAATAAATATCAAGCCTTACAACATCCGATGGGTATTGTTTAAAACATAATGGGCTCCATGGAAAGGTAAAGGTGAACCAACCATTACGAGTTGACACATAGTATCCTGGGCAAGATGCGGCAAACAGAACTCTTCCTTGGTTCTAGCGCAGAGGTGCTCACTAGTTGGAGGAGTGTCATCAATATTTGAGAACTGTCTTCCAAGTGCCCCCCAATATTTGTCTGCAATGTCTACCTAAGTGTCTTGGAAGCTGGTTGATAAATTTCTCAGTCAACCTTTCAATGGCTTTTTTTTTTTTTTTTTTTACAACTATTCTTATGGAGTCTGTTGGATCAGATTTAAAATTTCATTTCCTTGGGTAAGGAATCCAAATACTCTTAGTTATCTTAGCTGTTCACTTATGAATTATCTACTATTTTTTCACATTTCTTATTTTATTTGTAAAGACTATGGATCAAGGAAGGTGTGATCTGAGCCAACAACAGTGGAATAATAATAGCCTGGTACAGAGTACATATTTTATGATTTTATTTTATTTTTTCTGGCAATATTCATTCCCATCCTATCTTTCTCTATTCTTAGCCAAAAGTTTGGTAGGTGGGACTTACCCTATTTTCAGCCCTGGACTGGACCTTGTTTGGCTTTTCAGTATCTCTTCCCTGTGGCCCTTGTGATTGGTTCAGGCAGATCACATGCCTGTGTGATCCAATCTGGACCAGAAATATCCTGAACCAAAATTTGTATTTGACTGTTGGAGTCTTTCTTTTCTTGGCTGGCATGATATTAAGATATCAGCTGTGCAGTTGCTGCAGATGGGGCCACTAGGGGCAAAGACATGGAGCTAGAGAATGAAAGCAACAGCAAGGAAGGTAAAGTGTGGAGATGGAGACAAGTTGCCTCACGGGTAAAATCCATGAAGCTGCTAAATTCAGCCTCACCTCAAGTCAGAACTGCCTCTGGATTTCAGCTCCTTAAGCACTGTTTAAAGCAGCTTGAGTTGGGTTTCCTGTTATCTGCAACATAAAGAGTAATGCACCTACATGCCACAACCTTATTTATATATATGCCCTGTGAAGAGCTCAAGTGATCAATAATAAAGATAAGGTTTTAAAAGACCTTTTTTTAAATAAATGAAAGTTCTGCTTCAGCACTGTGGCACAGTCAGCTGGCTGCCCATTTTTCACTGTTTTTTTTCCTTCCTTTTGACTTCGGGTGTGTAGCAGAATAAGGATCCCTTAACTACACTTTCAAAACACTTTCTTAAGAAAATATAATGTAAGACATAATGCTAGATGAAAAAGCAGGACAAAAAATTTCTATATACACACACACATATAATACGTGTATAATTCTATATGTAGTATAATCTCAACTATGTAGACATATATAGGAAAATATTACTTTCATAATCAAAACATAATAAACATTTTAAAAAGTACTTCTTCCTACCAGGGCACCATTAACATAGAATGTTGTCCTTTTTAGGCATGGAACACCCCCTCACTATCAAAACAGTCCTTGTGACACTTGTGTTAGGCTCATTTGTCACACAATCATTTCACTTTAGAACTAGATTGTGATCAAACATTACAGCACATTAATTCCCCAGTGAGACAAGTTAGAATATAGTGTGCCCTACTGTTTTGTCACATTTCCCCTTGTTATTGTAACATTCTTTTAACATCACCAAATTTGGTTCTTTTATCAAAATGATTGACTCCTAAATTGGAAGATTTGTTTGATGGTTAGGCTCCATATCTTGAGTTAGAGAGTTCTGCTTGAGATTTATAAGAGCATGTGAGTGGCGTTATCATCGTCAGCCTTACATAACACATATATCAGGTACAAGGTTTCCCATTCTTGAAACTGTAGCTCAGAAACAAAGAGAAAGTAAAAGAAAAACTTTCCATTCTTGAAGGTAAGTGTAAAATGTTTTAGTGATTTTCTATGCACTCTCTAATCATTACTAAATTTTATTGCTCTTATTTTGACATATACCTTTAACAATATTTGTCCTTCTGGTGAAGCAAAGGAAATGAGTTGTTCAAGGTAGAGGGCTAATAAAGCTGACATCAATTTAATAAGAATTTTGAAATATCATTGACATCGTTGATTTGTAAGCTCCATGACTAATTTTGTTGCTTTTAACGGTCATGAGAGTACGTTTACACTTTCAGGAGTACAAACAAAGTGATGGAGTGGTTAACAGGAGGGAAAAAAGTCACAAAAGGGTATGATGCATACGTCTTCCTAATGAGTGATATAATAGCTAAGGTGTTTTTAAAATGTGAGTTATTTTCTAATGTCTTTGACCATACATAGCTTCTTAGGGCTGAGCCTCTTAGCCTCTGAGATGCAGCATTGAAGGGTTGTGGTGAGAGAAGAAAGAAAAGAGAAGAGGAAAACAGCCTTGAGGATTTGCTCTGTGCTGGTTCCACAAGGAGGTAAGAATACTGTAGTTTTCTCAAAGTCGACTTTTAAAACTCCAATGATACAATGCAGCCATGGTTATATAATACTGGTGACAGAGGAAAAAAAAATCTACATTCATCATTTAGGTTCTTTTGGTGTTTTAATGAGTGAGCTACTCAAGGTCATTATTCGAACTAAAGTATAAACCTAATTCACAGTAAAATAAGACAAATTATCACAGGATGTTCCTAAACTTTGATTCAACCTAGATGTTAAGTCATGTATCTTGACACATTAAATCACAGTAAATGAACATTTCCTTTTCTATCAAGATATGTATCCTAATATACTCAATTATAGATAAGATGATAGATTTCTGTCAAGATATTTACACTAACATGGCCTGGCCCACCAAGCTGAGGTGTTAGCGCAGCCATTTCTCACTAGGCACTCTGTTCTTCATGCCTCTGCATGAAGCACCCTGTGAACAAGTGAAACTACACAAAACACAAAGGAAAAGGAAAAAAAAAAAGCAAGCTGCAAACCCTCTGAAAAATATGCCTCTGCACCTCTAGCTCTTGAGGAGGTTGGCGTATTCAGTGGAGTCTCCTACTGCAGGGTGACCTTCAAGATGGTGGAGGAGTAAGATGTAGACATTCACCTTCCTCCCCACAAATACATCAAAAATACATCTACATGTGGAACAGCTCCTACAGAACCCTTACTGAACGCTGGCAGAAGACCTCAGACTTCCCAAAAGGCAAGAGATCCCCATGTATGTGGCTGTGTGGCTGACAGGGTCTTGGTGATCCAGGTGGGTGTCAGACCTGAGCCTCCAAGGTGGGATAGCTGAGATCAGGACATTGGGCCACAAGAGACCTCCTGGCCCCATGTAATATCAATCAGTGAGAGCTCTCCCAGAGATCTCCATCTTAACGTTAAGACCCAGGTCCAACCAATGGCCAGCAAGCTCCAGTGCTGGATGCCCCATGCCAAACAACTAGCAAGACAGGAACACAACCCCACCAATTAACAGAGAGGCTGCCTAAAATCATACTAAGTTCACAGACACCCCAAAATGCACCACTAGAAAAGCCCTGCCCACCAGAAAGACAAGATCCAGCCTCACCCACCAGAACACAGGCACCATCCCTTCCACCAGGAAGCCTACACAAGCCACTGAACCAACCTCACCCACTAGGGGCAGACACTAAAAAAAAAGGGAATTACAAACCTGCAGCCTGCGAAAAGGAGACCCCAAACAGAGTAAACAAAATGAGAAGACAGAGAAATAGGCAGCAGATGAAGGAGCAAGGTAAAAACTAACCAAACCAAACAAATTAAGAGAAAATAGGCAGTCTACCTGAAAAAGAATTCAGAGTAATGACAGCAAAGATGATCTAAAATCTTGGAAATAGAATGGAGAAAATACAAGAAATGTTTAACAAGGACCTAGAAGAACTAAAGAGCAAAAAAATAATGATGAACAACATAATAAATGAAATTAAAAATACTCTAGAAGCTATCAATAGCAGAATAAGTGAGGCAGAAGAACTGATTAGTGACCTGGAAGATAAAATAGTGGAAATAACTACTTCAGGGAAGACCTGGAAGATAAAATAGTGGAAATAACTACTTCAGGGAAGAGCAAAGAAAAAAGAATGAAAAGAATTGAGGACAGTCTCAGAGACCTCTGGGGCAACATTAAACACACCAACATTCAAATTATAGGGGTTGCAGGAGAAGAAGAGAAAAAGAAAGGGTCTGAGAAAATATGTGAAGAGATCATAGTTGAAAACTTCCCTAACATGGGAAAGGAAATAGTCAATTAAGTCCAGGAAGTGCAGAGAGTCCCATACAGGATAAATTCAAGGAGAAACATGCCAAGACATATATTAATCAAACTATCAAACATTAAATACAAAGAAAAAATATTAAAAGCAGAGAGGGAGAAGCAACAAATAAATACAAGGGAATCCCCATAAGGTTAACAGCTGATCTTTCAGCAGAAACTCTGCAAACCAGAAGAGAGTGGCAAGACATATTTAAAGTGATGAAAGGGAAAAACTTACAACCAAGATTACTCTACCAATCAAGGATCTCATTGAGATTCTATGGAGAAATTAAAACGTTTACAGACAAGCAAAAGTTAAGAGAATTCAGCACCACCAAACCAGCTTTACAACAAATGCTAAAGGAACTTCTCTAGGCAGGAAACACAAGGGAAGGAAAAGACCTACAAAAACAAACCCAAAACAATTAAGAAAATGGTAATAGGAACATACATATCGATAATTACCTTAAATGTAAATGGATTATATTCTCCAAGCAACAGAAATAGACTGGCTGAATGGCTACAAAAATAAGACCCATAGATATGCTGTCTACAAGAGACCCACTTCAGACCCAGGCACACATACAGACTGAAAGTCAGGGGATGGAAAAAGATATTCCATGCAAATGGAAATCAAAAGAAAGCTGGAGTAGCAATTCTCATATCAGACAAAATAGACTTTAAAACAAAGACTATTACAAGAGACAAAGAAGGACACTACATAATGATTGAGGGATCAATCCAAGAAGAAGATATAACAATTGTAAATATTTATGCACCCAACAGAGGAACACTTCAATATATAAGGCAAATGTTAAGAGCCATAAAAGGGGAAGTGGACAGTAACACAATAATAGTAGGGGACTTTAACACCCCACGTTCACGAATGGACAGATCATCCAAAATGAAAATAAATAAGGACACACAAGCTTTAAATGACACATTAGGCAAGATGGACTTAATTGATATTTATAGGACAGTCCATCCAAAAATAACAAAATACACTTTCTTCTCAAGCACTCACAGAATATTCTCCAGGATAGATCATATCTTGGGTCACAAATTGAAGACTTGGTAAATTTAAGAAAATTGAAACCGTATCAAGTATCTTTTCTGACCACAATGCTATGAGACTAGATATCAATTACAGGAAAAAAAATGTAAAAAATACAAACACATGGAGGCTAAGCAACATGCTACTAAATAACCAAGAAATTGCTGAAGAAATCAAAGAGGAAATCAAAAAATACCTAGAAACAAATGGCAATGAAAACACGATGACCAAAAACCAGTGGGATGCAGCAAAAGCAGTTCTAAGAGGGAAGTTTATAGCAATACAATCCTACCTCAAGAAAAAGAAACATCTCAAACAAACAACCTAACCCTACAACTAAAGCAACTAAAGAAAGAAGAACAAAAAACCCACAAAGTTAGCAGATGGAAAGAAATCATAAAGATAAAATCAGAAATAAATGAAAAAGAAATGAAGGAAACAAAAGCAAATATCAATAAAACTAAAAGGTGGTTCTTTAAGAAGATAAACAAAACTGATAAACCATTAGCCAGACTCATCAAGAAAAAAAGGGAGAAGATTCAAATCAACAGAATTAGAAATGAAAAAGGAGAAGTAACAACTGCCACTGCACAAATACAAGGATCATGAGAGATTACTACAAGCAACTCTATGCCAATAAAATGGACAACCTGGAAGAAATGGACAAATTCTCAGAAATGCACAACCTGCCAAGACTGAATCAGGAAGAAATAGAAAATATGAACAGACCAATCACAAGCACTGAGATTGAAACTGTGATTAACAATCTTCCAACAAACAATAAGCCCAGGACCAGATGGCTTCACAGGCGAATTCTATCAAACATTTAGAGAAGAGCTAACACCTATCCTTCTCAAACTCTTCCAAAATATAGTAGAGGGAGGAACACTCCCAAACTCATTCTACGAGGCCACCATCACCCTGATACCAAAACCAGACAAAGATGTCACAAAAAAAGAAAACTACAGACCAATATCACTGATGAATATAGGTGCAAAAATCCTCAACAAAATACTAGCAAACAGAATCCAACAGTACATTAAAAGGATCATACACCATGATAAAGTGGGGTTTATCCCAGGAATGCAAGGATTCTTCAATATATGAAAATCAATCAATGTGATACACCTTAATAACAAATTGAAGGATAAAAACTATATGATAATCTTTTTTTTTTTCTTTTTTTTTTGCAGTACGTGGGCCTCTCACTGTTGTGGCCTCTCCCGTTGTGGAGCACAGGCTCCGGTCGCGCAGGCTCAGCGGCCATGGCTCACAAGCCCAGCTGCTCTGCAGCATGTGGGATCTTCCCGGACTGGGGCACGAACCCATGTCCCCTGCATCGGCAGGCAGACTCTCAACCACCGCGCCACCAGGGAAGCCCCCTATGATAATCTTAATAGATGCAGAAAAAGCTTTCAACAAAATTCAACACCCATTTATGATAAAAACTCTCCAGAGGGCTTCCCTGGTGGTGCAGTGGTTGAGAGTCCGCCTGCTGATGCAGGGAACGTCGGTTCGTGCCCTGGTCCAGGAAGATCCCACATGCCGCGGAGCGGCTAGGTCTGTGAGCCAAGGCCGCTGAGCCTGCGCGTCCGGAGCCTGTGCTCCGCAACAGGAGAGGCCACAACAGTGAGAGGCCCATGTACCGCAAAAAAAAAAAAACAAAACCTCTCCAGAAAGTAGGCATAGAGGGAACTTACCTCAACATAATAAAGGCCATATATGACAACTCCACAGCTAACATCGTTCTCAATGGTGAAAAAGTAAAACCATTTCCTCTAAGATCAGGAACAAGACAAGGTTTCCCACGCTCACCACTATTATTCAACATAGTTTTGGAAGCTTTAGCCATGGCAATCAGAGAAGGAAAAGAAATAAAAGGAATCCAAATCAGAAAAGAAGTAAAACTGTCATTGTTTGCAGATGTCATGATACTATACACAGAGAATCCTAAAGATGCTACCAGAAAACTTCTAGAGCTAATCAATGAATTTGGTAAAGTAGCAGGATACAAAAGTAATGCACAGAAATATCTCGCATTCCTACACACTAATGATGAAAAATCTCAAAGAGAAATTAAGGGAACACTCCCATTTATCACTGCAACAAAAAGAATAAAATACCTAGGAATAAACTTACCTAAGGAGAAAAAGGACCTGTATGCAGAAAACTATAAGACACTGATGGAAGAAATTAAAGACAATACAAACAGATGGAGAGATATACCGCGTTCTTGGATTGGAACAATCAACATTGTGAAAATGTGTACACTACCCAAAGCAATCTGCAGATTCAATGCAATCGCTATCAAACTACCACTGGGCATTTTTCACAGAACTAGAACAAAAAATTTCACAATCTGTTTGGAAACACAAAAGACCCTGAATAGCCAAATCAACCTTGAGAAAGAAAAACGGAGCTGGAGGAATCAGGCTCCCTGACTTCAGACTATACTACAAAGCTACAGTAATCAAGACAGTATGGTAGTGGCACAAAAACAGAAATATAGATCCATGGAACAGGATAGAGAGCCCAGAGATAAAGCCACACACATATGGTCACCTTATCTTTGATAAAGGATGCAAGAATATACAATGGAGAAAAGACAGCCTCTTCAATAAGCAGTGCTGGGAAAACTGGACAGCTACATGTAAAAGAATGAAATTAGGACACTTCCTAACAGCATATTCAAAAATAAACTCAAAATGAATTAAAGATCTAAATGTAAGGCTAGACACTATAAAACTCTTAAAGGAAAACACAGGCAGAACACTCTATGACATAAATCCCAGCAAGATCCTTTTGGACCCACCTCCTAGAGAAATGGAAATAAATACAAAAATAAACAAATGGGACCTAATGGAACTTAAAAGCTTTCGCACAGCAAAGGAAACCATAAACAAGACGAAAAGACAACCCTCAGAATGGGAGAAAATATTTGTAAACAAAGCAACTGACAAAGGATTAATCTCCAAAATACACAATCAGCTCATGCAGCCCAATATCAAAAAAACACAACTCAATCCAAAGATGGGCGGAAGACCTAAATAGACATTTCTCCAAAGAAGATATACAGATTGCCAACAAACACATGAAAGGATGCTCAACATCACTAATCATTAGAGAAATGCAAATCAAAACTACAATGAGGTATCACCTCACACCAGTTAGAAAGGCCATCACCAAAAAAATCTGGAAACCATATATGCTGGAGAGGGTGTGGAGAAAAGGGAACCCCCTTGCACTGTTGGTGGGAATGTAAATTGATACAGCCACTATGGAGAACAGTATGGATATTCCTTAAAAGACTAAAAATAGAACTACCATATGACCCAGCAATCCCACTACTGGGCATATACCCAGAGAAAACCATAATTCAAAAAGACACATGCACCCCAATGTTCATTGCAGCTCTATTTACAATAGCCAGAACATGGAAGCAACCTAAGTGTGCATCGACAGATGAATGGATAAAGAAGATGTGGCATATGTATACAATGAAATATTACTTAGCCATAAAAAGAAACGAAATTGAGTTATTAGTAGTGAGGTGGATGGACCTAGAGTCTGTCATACAGAGTGAAGTAAGTCAGAAAGAGAAAAGCAAATACTGTATGCTAACACATATATATGGAATGTAAAAAAAAAAAAAAAATGGTTCCGATGAACCTAGGGGCAGGACAGGAATAAAGACGCAGACGTAGAGAATGGACTTGAGGACACGGAGAGGGGTGAAGGGTAAGCTGGGACAAAGTGAGAGAGTAGCAATGACATATATACACTATCAAATATAAAATAGATAGCTAGTGGGAAGCAGCTGCATAGCACAGGGAGATCAGCTCAGTGCTTTGTGACCCCCTAGAGGGGTGGGATAGGGAGGGTGGGAGGGAGATGCAAGAGGGTGGGGATATGGGGATTTATGTATACATATAGCTGATTCACTTTGTAATACAGCAGAAACTAACACACCGTTGTAAAGCAACTATACTCCAATAAAGATGTTTTAAAAACCCAGAAAACCCCAAAAAACAAAACAGAAAAAGATATTTACACTAATATACTCAATTACAGATAAATATTTTTCTTTTTCCTTGCTAAAGATTTGTAGCAGAACTTAATAGATATTGTGTTCATGGAGAATGTTTATCAAATATCCACTGAATTTACTATAATATTTGAAACAATATATGTTGACCAAGGTTAGTTACATTTTTAGTTCCTTCCTAATATAAAGGCTTTACTTCACTTGTTCTTACCTTACATCACACACACACACGTGCGCGCGCGCGCGCGCATGCGCATGCACACACATACAAATCCTTGGGTACTTTACATATCTAAAGAAGAAATTTTACATATGGCATTTTTTCCCCACTCAGTGTTAAGTTTAACAGTTGTTTTAGAAGTTATTAACAGAAAAACTGACAAATTAAAAGTTCAAAAATTTAACTGTGGTTAGTGGCAGAGAATATTTTTAATATAATTATCAAGCATTAAAATCCATACTGAAAATATGAAATCTATCATCGTTTTCCCCAAACCTGTGATTGTGCCATAACTTTAGCTTATTTTCTATATTTACAATTAAATATGTTTAAGACTTCTTAGAGGCCTGGAGAGATTGTACCTTAGAAACTGTCCATGGTTCTTTAACTTACAGTCTTTTTAAAAACTTACTCTAGGGACTTCCTTAGTAGCGTATTGGTTAAGAGTCCACCTGCCAATGCAGGGGACATGGGTTCAATCCCTGGTCTGGGAAGATCTCACATGCCACAGAGCAAATAAGCCTGTGTGTGACAACTACTGAACCTGCACTCTAGAGCCCATGAACCACAACTACTGAGCCCATGTGCCGCAACTACTGAAGCCCATGAGCTCTAGGGCCTGCATGCCACAACTACTGAGTACGCATGCTGCAACTACTGAAGCCCGCGCACCTAGAGCCTGTGCTCTGCAAGTAGAAAAGCCACTGCAATGAGAAGCCTGTGTGCTGCAACGAAGAGTAGCCCCCGCTCACCGCAAATAGAGAAAGCCCGCACACAGCAACAAAGACCCAACGTAGCCAAAAAAAACCCCCAAAACCAAAAACAAACTTACTCTCTGTTGTGACTTCAACAGTATACTTTAGATCTTGAGAGCATGGACTCTGGAGCCAGGCTGCCTGGCTAGGCTCCCTATTAGCTATCTAACCTTGTTCACATTATTTAACTTCTCTTCTCTCAGTCTCCTCATTTGTGAAACGGGGATCATTGTATACTTCATCATAGGGCTGTTGGCAAGACTACATAAGCTGATAAATGTAAACCATTGAGAATTGTGCCTGGCATAGAGGAGGCTTGATCAATATTAACAATTTTGATGATTTTATTGTCCTCTCTCAAGGGTTGATTTAAAACAATCAAATTCATATTACTTTATTATGCTTTCAAATCACAATATGTCACACGAAATATATATTAAGAGCATCAAGCCCTATATTATTCTATTTAAATGAAAAGTTCAGAACATCTAATGAATACTTTCAATAACACTTTCTATTGCATTCTGTAAAGAAGACAATTAATTAGTTAAAATGAGATTTTCTTCATCGGTGTCACAAATATTCTGATAAACTTGAAATAAAGTATTTAATATACATGTTAGAGGAAGCATATAAGTCTAATAAAAGAACTTTCTCATTTCCAAGGTGCTTGTGATGTTTAATTAGTTAACATTTGAAAAGTGCTTTGTGGATTAAAAGTGCTACACAAGTGCTAAATCTTCATTGTTAGTAACAAAAGATTAAGTTAGAAAGAACACATCAAGAATTTTTTACAAAGGAATTGTATTCTATTGTAACTTTTGCTTTTCAACTTTGTGGAAAACTGCCATTAAAGTTTATACTCCTAAGAGATAAAAGCTGAGCACTTTCACTGGAAACCTCAGTTCAGTTAACCCAGTGATGAATGGTGGGACTTTGACTAAGCCACTCTAAACCAATACTTTTCACTTTCATTATTACTGAAGTGAAGATAATGATACTAAACCCCTACCTACTTAATGCATATTATGAAAATAAATACTCCTGTAAGGTAATGACATTAGCTTTGATCTCTTTGCAGGACAGTACAATTTGTAAATGTTATGGTTATTGCTCAGGGACACCACATTCCCCAAGTGTTTGGTGCAAGGGTGTTGAAGCAGGTGAAGAGTCTTTGCCTACAGCACTGATTGCAGAGCCAGTCAGTCTCCTCTCCATGACCCTCCATCTCCTCATAAGGAGGGCAAGTGGCAGAGCTCAGCAAGCTGGAGAATCCCCGAGCTGCAAGTGCTCTTAGAGACCACCTACTCCAACACTTTCATTCCCCAGACACAAGTAAAATCCACTTTGAAAACTGTAATTGCACACTATAAAGGGGTGAACTATATGGTGTATGGATGACCTAGCAATAAAACTGTTTTTTAAAAAACATCTGTGTGAGCAAAATGTGTTTGTGTGTGTGTATGTGTGGTGCGTGTGTGTAAATGTCTGCTTCTTTGGCCATTCTCTAAACTGAGTGGCAAACCTGCTTTACTCACCCTGTTCTCATTCTATTCGTGGTCTTTGATGGATTGTGGAATGCAGTGATGTTGGTCAGACAAGGATGCCGGATGATCTCTTCTTTCTTAAGAGCTAACAGCAAAGAGTGAAAAAAAGTTATTTAGGCTCTTTTTTCAAGAGGCTCTGAGAAGGTCTTGTTGTACCTGGGAGCTCCAATCTTTAGCTCAGTTGTTCTCAGCTGGGAGTTCTTCACGGGGCATTTGGAAATGGGAAGAGACTTGGATTACTACAACCAGTTGGAGCAGGAGACAGGGATGATGGCAAATGCTCTCCATGAGCAGTCAGTCATGTGTAAGAAAGAACTTTCCTACCCAAATGGCAACAGTGCATGTGGTGAGAGATACTGACAGAGGCTAGCTTAAGGCTTTGGTTTCTTTTAACATGTCAATACTGAAGCTGTCATTTTCACTCAGAACTTACCGTAAGTTCCATCTTCTTTCCTTAGAAATAGTTTTGATATGTAGACTGGTTAAGAGATGGTGGAAAGAGCACATGCACATGAACTTCCTGGAAATGATGCTCTCCTGGGGGAAGAAGATGGGAAGGGAAGACTCTGTGGCAGGTACTGTTGGTTGGCTGACCCACAGCAATTTCCAACTCCCTTCCTTCTTGTCTCCTTTCACTAAAGAGGCTAGGAAAATGAATTTACTTCCCCAGATTTCCTGACATCTGGAAAATGTGACAAACTGCTGACCAATGAGATGTAAGTAAAACCTTGCCTGGGGTGGGAGTAGGGGTTTCTGGTAAAGTACTGCTTTCCTGGTAGGAGGGGTGGCTGGTGTTGCCACGTCCCCTTTTTCCTGCCCTGGGTACGGATATGATGTCAGAGCCATCCTTCAACATAAGATGAAAATCAGGCTGAGGAAAAACAGTAAACTGAGTATGGTAAAGGGGAAGAGTAGAAAGAGCCTGAATCTCAGAACATATTTGAGCAGTAGAACTGATCCTGTCAAATGCTACCCTTGATCTTGTTATGTGAGAAGAAGAAATTTTTTATTGGTTTGAGCTTGTTGGTTGGGTTTTCTATTATTTGTAGCTGAATACATTTCTAAAAATATAGAATCAAAGGTAAACTGCCTATGTATGCATAATTGTGCATATATCTACCACTGCCTCTTCCCAGAATATCTTGCCAATCGGGATTGCTCTACTCTGTGTTCCAAAGAGTAGCCAAACCTGACAAGGCCCTCATTTAACTACCTTCAAAATTTTTGAGAGTCTACTACTTGAAAAGCAATTTAGCAGAAATAAAAAGATACAGTCCCTACTTCAGTGAGGCTGAATTTTGAGACAAATAAGGGAGGTAAATGATTTTATTAAATTATTCTGATCTGGTCTATATAAGAACCCTTAATATAGTCAATTTGGAAAGTATAGAACAGGGTTTGGAAGAGGGAGAGACTGGAGACAGAGAGGCCACATAAGAAGTTACTGCAATCATTTAGGCGAGGGCAGTGCTCATAATCTGTTTCAAGAGATGCCATTGCTCAGTGGCTGAACAGATGATATAAGGCAGAGTGTCTGAGTTATCAAGGATATTTTTCTTTTTACTTGAAGAATTGGCCTTTAAACTGCTTTCCTACATTTTCACGATCCTGCTTGCTGGAATCACCTATTCTCATATAAAAATTTGATTAAGCATCTGTGATGTGCTTAGTGGGAGAAAGTGTTGCTTGGCAGTTAGGAGTGTACACTCTGGCTTTGAATTCTGGCTCCACTATTTACAAACATGGATTTGAACACCTCTGTGACTGGGATAAAATTAATGCTATTTCATAGTGCTGTTGAAATGATTATATGCAATAATACATGTTAAGTGCAGACAGCAGGGCCTGGCCTACAGTAAGTGCTTAGTAAGCATTAGCTATTATGTGTACAACATTGGATGAAATCCTTGGGAATGCGAAGAGGGGTACAAAGAATGTTAGGGCCATAATCCTACCGTTTAGGCATTTAATAATGTTGGGGAAGAGATAGGAAGGGACGATTCGGTTAGCTAAAGTTACCTGGAAGAAGGAGCGGAATTGAGATAAGTCTAATTGTAGCAACTCTGACATGAAGTATGTGGTTCTGTATGTACCGCAAGCCAGGTTTTAGACCTGGTGATTCTAATGTGCACAGACATGGATTACTGCCCGGACTCTTCCCGGACACTGTGAAGCTCAGAGTGCAGCTGCTGTCAGGGCTGAACAATTTTCTTGAGGCAGCTGGGAGGTGAGCTTTGGGCACAGAGCCTCTGAATAAGGTAGAGTTGAGTCCCCCTGCTTCTTGGGACTGGGGAAAGAGATGTGATTGGCCGTGCTTCCCCTGTTGTTCAAAGAGGATTTGCAGTGGCTTATACAAAATACAATAGGACAAAAAAAAAAAAAAAAAAAAAAAAAAGCAAATGGGAGAGGCCACAACAGTGAGAGGCCCGCATAACGCAGGAAAAAAAAAAAAAAAAAAAAAACACAGAGGAAATTTTAGGGTAAAATGAAAGAAATAAGAATATGAAAACAAGATTCAGCCTGAATTATAAATGCTTGGAGAAAATGTGTTGGATAATCTTAAACTGGAAGGAGAAAACTGAGTAATTCAATTTTAAGCTAACAGAGAACTGATCAAAATATTTTATACAAATGGCTTGTCTTTGTCTTCATTTTTTTTCCTGTAAAAGTGTTAATATATTATATTTTTTTAACCAACAATGTGTGTAGTTTTATATAAGCACATTGTTAATCTCAGTGCTCAGGAATGCATAGAACCCAGCATCATCTTGTATGAGTTTTCTGAGATTGGATTACATCATTACGCCCACATAAATATGTAAACTTCATGCTGCATTTATTTAACACAACAAGACCCAGTTACTAAAACATCCTTTGTTCCTTTCAGTTTCTACCATATGATATTGTTTAGGGGAGTGCTTTGGTTCTAAGCACATAAGACATTTTTTTAAATAAACGAGAATTTACTTTCTTTGTGAGGATGTGGGTTGTCTATTTGAAGCTCTAGAAAAGCCACTTTTAGGCTTAATGTTTTTATTTGCACAGAGATCTGCAGTAACCTTCAGTGAATTGTTGGAAGTGGGTATGTGGTATCTTTTAGTGTTCAAATAGCCAGGATTGGAGAATTCCTTTCTTTGCATTTCCTCCTTTCTCCTGTCCTCACACATATGTATGGGACCACAAGCAGATCCTATTGACTCAGCCATAAATGGGGGCAGATGGACCTATGACAGTCCTCTACCTGTTTTCATCACTTCTATTTGCGAGTGCACATTCCAGGTCAGATGGAGAATTCAAGGAAGGCAAAACTGATTATCATTCAGAGATGTAGCCACAGAACTTAATTCTTCCCCACAGAAAGGCATAAAGGTTCCTTTAGCATATTTGAAGCTAGAGAGGTGAGATACAGAACAAATGAAAGTACTAATGAGAAACTGTACAAAAACATTGTCATTGGTGTATCAGAGAGGTTCTATTGCAATGAGTTGAAAAAGCATCATTGAAACTAGTTTTTTCTTTTAAAAATCCTTTTTGTCATTTATAATAAGATTTGAGATTGCCTTTTTCTGTAATACAGCAAAGATGAAGAAGAATTTCTAACCACAAAAAGGCTATTAAACAGACTTTTTTAAAAAAGCAGATTACAGGGTTTTGTTTGTAAGATTCACAAACATGTTAATATTAAGTAGTTGGTGGTAAAGTTGTTAAAATGGAAAACAAAAAGAATAATAAAAATTTTATCCATTTTTGTGTGATAGAGGAAAACAGAGCTAAGAACATTTGCAGGTAATCAATATGCCATCTTAGCTCTGTAATTAACAATTTATCCTTTGATGTGCTTTGAAATACTTATAAGTGTGGGGGGGTGTTCCCTAAATAAATAGCCTACTTTTTTCATCTTGCTGTTTTATAGTGAAGACCTTAAATTATTTTTATTTAAAAATTAAATAAAATTTTGTGAAGCTTAATTTACTATACATTTATAGTAAATTATTATGAGAGAGAGAACGTGACTAGCTTTTGTCTTTTTCTCTCTCTTTGAATTGACCTCATCCATAATGAAAGCTGGTGGTTATTATGCTCAACCTAACTCCTCTATTAAAATGCACTTATATCTATATTTGTAGTTAAAAGGGAGGAATGAATAATTTCCTTTATTTTCAGAAATAAGGAATTATTGAAATTAGGAAGATGTTTATATCATTGTATTCACATCCATGGCTAGTTTTATGATTATTCCCCATGTTTCTCCAGGTACTTTTTTCCATCTCGCTATGAATTATTTGAGTGATTGGGTTCCCCATAATTGGCATAATAAAATATTTTATGATGGAGTAGGGGAAGACTTCTCAGCTTGTGGACCTTAAATGGTATGGGAATATTTGAGTGTAGGTGAAGTTTTCTCTTCTGTTCTTGAGATAAATGAACAAAGACAGACAGGTTTCTGATATCAGAACTGAAGGATATTTGAGTGTCAAAAATGCATGTAGTAGCGTGCAAGAGGGAGCCAAGAGAATCAACAAGACATAGTCTCCAGGAACTTGAAGCTCATAACCTAAAAATACAACCTGCCTGTTCCCAGCTCTCTCTCAGAGGTGGTCAGAGCCTGCCTGGACTATATTCAGGGCCTGGACCATTATGTTTGTGTCTCTACCAGAAGCAAACCTGCAAAGAAGGAAGATGCTTTCCATGCTTAAATCTATTCGTTATTTTTCTACTAGGCTACCTTGCTGTTAAACAGAAAGTGGTCCTCTAAAGCACTGTTTGCTATTGTCTCTTTTATTAAATGCTAAGTCCCAAAGCAGTTCTTTTGTTGCTGTTTTTGCAACAATGAACTTTTTGTATTAAGTAGCTGGTCAGCTTCTCTATAATCATGCTCTATATCCATAAACTAATAATGAACAAAGCTACAATAGGGATACAAGATCTCTGCATTAAAATTATTTTTGAAGACTCCATGCTTTATGATGTTTTACTACTCAAATCAATTTTTCCCCTTTACACTGATGATATTTTATGGAACCAGAGTTTTGTCCATGGCATAGCATATGGTTTCATCATTTTGGGGACATCAAAAGTTCTTCACATGCTGCCCTCCTACTTCCAGTGTTACCTCACTGACTACAATTTGCGCAAACAATCTTAGATGTCATGAAATTGCAACCATGAAACTGCTGCCACGTTTAGCCTCTGTATCTTACTGGAAATGTGTCTGATTAAATTTGGCTACCTGGGGGTGGGAGAGGGGAGAGATTCGTATTGTTGGCAAAGAGATGAGGAAAACTGAGAATGTCTATGGCCACAGGGGTTCTTCCAGGCAGATCTACGAGGCCAAGGAAGCCCTGCAACCTTGACAGTGGGAGGAAAATGCTATAGGGTTCTTTTTTTTAAGTGCAAAAAAAAAGATTGGAAGGGCCACACAAGGCAACCTATTTCACATTTTTGATCAGAGAAGGCCCTGTCTAGACACCACACTGAAAAAAGATTTTCCAACTTATGACTTTTTAAGAAGTAAATGAGTAGGTGATTCATGTAAACTTAAAAACACAAAATGAATTTTGAATGCCCTGAAGTTTAGAAATATAAAAATATGCTTTATTCTAATGCTACTGAGCACAAAAATGTTATATAAGGGGAGTCTAAGGATGGTATGCCAAAACAGTATTATAAATAGTGAGTTCAGATAGATAATGGAGGCTTGAGGTCAGCTGAAATATGCAGGGAAAGTTATGAGGAGGCCACCTAAGAGACTTGAGGAATTGGTAGGATTTAGACAGATAGGCATGATGGGCAAAAAATAGCATAAGCAAACACAAGAGAATGGGCTGTTTCATAGCATGTGCTGTGGAATGAATGGTGAGAACAGCAGAGTACTTTCAGCTGGGCAGCTCAGGTGGGAAGGGCCAGTGTGTGGCAGTCATGTCTGAACGTGTGGTTGAGGAGTTTGCACTTGATGGTGGTGCCACAGAACAAGTGATATATGTATAGTTAGAGGCATTTAACATAATCATGCTTTCTACAATGCCCCTTTCACTTACAGTTTTAATATACTTGATTACCCTGTGTAATCTGTGAAAACTACACTGCATGTAAAAGCAAAGGGTGGAGTCAGATGACTAGTATTTATTACATGCCTGCCAGGCACTGTATACATACATATTTTTTAAAAGACACTGACTATTAGTTATTAACTATATGACTTATTCAAGTCAATCTCTCTGTGACTGTATTTACTTATAAATAAAATAAGTACAATAATATCCCTACAACTATGTACCTACCTATCCAACCATACATCTAGTGGACTGGGAAATTAAGGGAGAGTCTCTTTTGTGTTGAATACGTATAATGAATTCAACAAATATTTGTTCAGTGGATACTTAAATGGGCTATTTTGAGGACCAAATGAATTGAGTAAAAACTGAGAAAAGTCAACTGGAGAGTGATATATAAATGAAGGAAAAATCTCTTCCCTCTGCTTTCTTCTCCAGTTCTCTGCTGAAATTGCACTAATTGCTGGTCTGAGTAGAGAATCACTCCCACCTCAAATTCAAACTACCCAACTTGAGCTAGGCCACTCTAGCAGAGAAACTTTAATGAGCTCACCAAACCCATTTCCTTTTTATCTCTGGCAAACAGCTAAATATTTCCTTATCTCTCCTGCAATTAGGTGAGTCCATGTGCCTGAGTTCTAGCTAATGCTATGGGGGTAGACATAATATAGAGGCAAAGCCCCTAAAATCTCCAGGCAATGATCCTGAGACCTCCTTCAAGATTCTCACATTCTCTCTTTCCCCACTTGCTGGCTGCATGACACCTGGCAACTAGGAAGTCGTATTAGTTTGCTACGATGGCCATAAGAAAGTACCATGGACTGGGTTGTTTAAAACAACAGATTTTAGTTTTTCACAGTTCTGGAGACCAGAAGTCCAAGATTAAGGTGTCTGCAGAATTGGTTCCTTCTGAGGGCCTTAAGCAAAGAATCTGTTCCAGGCTTCTCTCCTTGGCTTGTAGATGGGTTTCTAAATTTCTTCCTCTTCTAAGGACATAGTCATATTTGATTGTGCCCACCGTCATGACCTCATTTTAACTTAACTCTGTAAAGACCCTGTCTCCATATGCAGTCACATTCTGAGGTTACTGGAAGTTAGTACTTAAATGAATTTTGGTGAGGGGAACACAAGCCCATAACAGAAGCCATTATGTTACAGTTGGGAGTATCTAATCTCCCCTTTGTCCCTAACATGCTTTGACTATGACATGAGAAACCTTTATAGAAACCTTTATAATTTAACTCATTAAGATGTTGGTGTTATTATACCAGCTAGGATATCTTGACTAGTACAGAAATTGTTACCAAGACTGGGCTGCTATATAATAAAACCCTAAACTATATGGCATTGGCTTAGCGAGGCAGGGTAGGTAGCAAAGAAACTAATGTTAAAGGCTGAATAAATGACAAATGATGACAATCCATGTTATATAGTAGCAAATGGTTTGATAAAACGGTCACCACTTATATTTTGGAGGCAGATGATATCTCTGTTGAACAAATAGCTCTAGAGGAAATAGTTGGAAAGAATCAACTTAGTAGTGTATTGACTACTGTTGGCTAATTTTTGAAAAATATTTCAAAAGATAGATAAGGTCAGGAAAGAACTGGCCACTTAGCAAGCAGAAATTAAAGTAATAGAGACTACTAATTTGGGGCCTTGAAGAGTTAACAAAGATGACCATTACTAAGCCGCAATCAGTAGAAAATAAGACTGAAAAAATTAAAAAACCCATTATATCCAAGCATTTGGCAAAGATCAAATTAAGGATGTGGTTTTCCAACCAAGATTGATGGCATTGAGGTGACTGCCATTAAGTTGAGATAGCAAAGTTCAGAGTGAGGAAAAAAGGAAATAAAGCATATTTGAGAATTATGTCTAGAAAAAAATTGGGGGATGTTTACTTAGCTAACGGGATGAACATGAATACAGTAGAACAGAAATATTCTATGCTTTTGAGGGAACTGTATTACCAAAGAAACAAGCTTGGATTAAAAACAAATCTTGATTGTTTAAGTAGCAAGACAACTCTTGGGCTCCCAACCTGTTTCAATAAGAAGCAGCCTGTAAAAACTGTGCAGTCTGTAAGAAGGAAGTACTCCCAAGTACCCATTTCAGACATGGCCAAAGGAGATGTTGGACAAGGAAGAAGCTCCCAGAGGGTAGAGAGGGTAGCCATGGATAAAATAGTCAAAGGAGTTCTCCCAAAGAGTAGAATCAGGGCCTGTACAAGAACATCTTCACCTACGCCACACTCCAGAGTGGTAGGCTCTCATAGTGTCTGCTGAGCAGGATTTTAGGATTGCTTTAATTCATGTCTGTTTCCTCTTCCCAAATGGGAGTGTTTTGGTGATAAGTATGTGCCCATTCCACCACTGAATTTTGGGAGTATGTGTGTTGAGAGGCAGATAATTTGTGCCTTTTTTAGTTCATAGTTTACAAGAACTTGAGAAATCCCATCTGGACCTGGTGGAGGGCCTGATCATTACTCAGAGATGCTTGTGTTTGGGCTGGATGCAGTGACTGAATGGAAATTGGGGCTGTCTCTCATGGGAGGTGGTGATTTTGTTCTGCATATGGGAGGAGGGGGTAAAATAGGTTTGTGGTGACCAAGACTGTGGCAGAAACACCTTCATGTGTTCACCAAATCTGTTTTATTTTCCATCTGGCATGCAGCAAAATACATTTCCCAGCATTTCCTGCAGTTAGTTTAAGCCCTATAACTGAGTTCTGAGCAGTGGAGTGTGGGTAGAAGTGAGATATACCTCTTCTGGGCCTGACCTCTAAATGTCTTACAAATCCTCTGTAATGCCTCTTTCCTCATTCTCTTGTTGGAGGAAGCCAGGGTGGTCTAGACACCACAGCTGAAGAGTAATGAAACTGGGGTCCCCGAGTGGGTACATGGAGCCAAGTAAAGCCCCTAACCCACCCTAACTTTTGCTCCCTCTGAACTCCACTAACCCTCATTGAACTGTGACATAAGTGAGAAATACATTGTTATTGTGTTAGGCCACTAAGATTTGGGGGCTGTTTGTTACACCAATTGGCATAGACTGACAGGCATTGATGTTGCTAGATAATCCTTCTACTTTTTCTTGGTTTACACCTTCTCACATTCTTCACAATTTCCTCTTCACTAAGCTCATAAATTCAATGGAAGGATAGAAGATACAGTCAGCCTACCCTCAAACTTTAGGCCCCAATTCATCCCAACCCCCTCAATCTCAAAATATCCAAATTCCCTGAGAAGTAGTTTTGTGTACAATCTTAAGTAGTATCTCTGCGTGGATGACCCTAAACCTACCTCTTCAGTTTTGGCTACTCTCATGAATTGCAGACCTTAATTTCCAACTGGCTACTCAGCATCTTTCCAAAATCAACTTGAGTCTGATTTTCAAATAAGAAATACATCACTACACTCACCATCTTTCCCTCAAAATCTGGACCTCCTGGGCTTCCCTGGTGGTGCAGTAGTTGAGAGTCCGCCTGCCGATGCGGGTGACGTGGGTTCGTGCCCTGGTCCGGGAGGATGCCACATGCCGTGGAGCGGCTGAGCCCGTGAGCCATGGCCGCTGAGCCTGCGCGTCCGGAGCCTGTGCTCCGCAACGGGAGAGGCCACAGCAGTGAGAGGCCTGCATACCGCAAAACAAAAAAAACAAAAACAAAAACAAACAAACAAAAAATCTGGACCTCCTTTTTCAGTTAATGGGATCATAAGTCTTCCTGTAATCCAGCTAAAGACTTGAACCATTTCAATCCCTTCCACCATTTGACCCTTCATCTCCACTCTAACACCTGACAGTATTTCTTTGCTGTCTTACACATATTCCTTATGTTCCCTCTTTCATTAATCGGGACCTCCTCATCTTATGTCTGGTCCATTATGGTTTTACCTGACTAGTCTTCCCCCCATCAACTCTGTCCTTCTAATGCTTTCAGAATTACATTTCAAAAACTGTGGCTGAATCATGATACTCCTTTTCTAAGAAGCTCTTGTGTTCACTACTTACAAAATAAATCCAAATTCCTTAATTTAGCATTTTAGAGTTCTTATCCCTTTACCCCAATCTAACCTTTAGTCCCTACCTATGTTCTCCAGCTACATCAGTATTCTCTATATTGCCGTCTCCACTTTAACATGCCCTATTACTGCTACAAGGTGCTAACAAATGTTCTCAATTACTGTCAATGGCGTCTACCTCAGGATCACCAGAAAATTTAAAAAACTTATATTCCCAGGCCACACCGTTATAGATATTGTGGTCTTTTTAATCTGTTTCACACCAACTATGCAATGCAGTCTCCTTTCTTCTTTGGTGCGGGTATGGAATAAGAATTTTGAAAATTGCAGGGGCTTTAAACACAGGGTTTCTTGGATATTTCACGGACTACTGAATCAGAATTTATAGGGTTAGGGTTTCCCCTGGCATTTCTGATACGCGGCAGATTTGGGAACCTCTGGTAGGTAAGCTGAGAGTAAGAAAGAATAGAATAAGATATTAAATAGGTACTCTAAATAATACTGCCAAGGAACAGAAAAGGGAAATATTATGAAATCAGGGAAGATTTCGCTGAGTCAGCATGTTTACAAAAAACTAGATATACTAGCATTTGGAGTTTGAAAAACAAAAGTCCCTTATTCATACAGGATCTTCAATTGTTGGGAAGAATATGAATATAGACATACCTTGTTTTGATTTATTGTGCTTTGCAGATGTTGCATTTTTTTGTTTGTTTTTTTTACAAGTTGAAGGTTTGTGGCAACGCAGTGCTGAGCAAGGGTTGTCAGACCAGGCTCAACTGCCTGATGCACAGCAAGCCAAAGGCTGAGATGCTGAGGTTTGCAGCAAAGTTTATTCACAAGACGGCCAAGCGAGGAAATGGGAAAACAAATCTCAAATCTGCCTCCTCAAACTCGAGGCGCTCGGGATATTTATGGGATAAAGCTGAGGTGTGGGAAGCATGGGGAAAGGTGATTGGAAATAAGAAAAAGGTGAGATAATCTTCATTCTGGGCAGCTGCAACTAAACTTCTTTATGTAACTCATGTTCAAAAAATGGCAGCCTTAGTACTTTCTGTGGGTGGAGTTTTTGGTCCTCTGACATCAAAAGGTCACCAAGAGGACACTTGCACATGCCCAGTTGGAGGGTTGGTTGTCCTAGCCAGTCTTAACTGGCTGGAGCTTGAACTGGACACAGCTGGCTCCAAGTTCTTGAAAAACAACCCGGCAAACAACTTATTGTTTAGGCTACTTGATGCTTGGAGGATATGCAAGTTTTTTGTAGCAACAATTAAAGGAGCTTAATCAGTGAAGGCAGGTTACAAGTTTAATGGATTTGATGATTACCCTTAGTTTCACAAGTCTTTCTGCACGTATTTTTTTTTTTTTTGCGGTACGCGGGCCTCTCACTGTTGTGGCCTCTCCCGTTGCAGAGCACAGGCTCCCGACGCACAGGCTCAGCGGCCATGGCTCACGGGCCCAGCGGTGCCACAGCATGTGGGATCTTCCTGGACCGGGGCACGAACCCGTGTCCCCTGCATCGGCAGGCGGACTCTCAACCACTGAGCCACCAGGGAAGCCCTCTGCACCATTTTTCCAATGACATTTGCTCACTTTGTGTCTTTGTGTCACATTTTGGCAGTTCTCCCAATATTGCACTTTTCCATTTTATTGTATTTGTTATGGTGACCTGTGATCAGTGATCTTTGATGTTACTATTGCCAAAAAATATGACTCCCTGAAGGCTCAGATGATGGTTAGCACTTTTTAGCAATAAAATATTTTGTAATTAAGGTATGTACATTGGGTTTTTTTCGACATAATGTTATTGCACACTTAATAGACTACAGTATAGTCTAAACATAACTTTTGTAAGCACCAAGAAACAAAAAAACTGTGTACCTCACTTTATTGTGATACTTGCTTTATTGAGGTGGGCTGGAACTGAACGTGCAATATCTCTTGAGGTCTACCTGTAAAGGAAAATTGACTTCTTTAAAGTAGGTAAATTACTAAAGTATACACTAAACTAAACTGTACTATGGCAAATGTCATATCTAGCAAAAAAGAGAGCATATGTGCTCAGGAAACCAACCCTCTCAAAAGACAAGAGACAAAAGCACACTGACAAGTAATTAAAGTGGGGAGGCATGAGGAGGCGAGATGACAAAGGCATTTGTGTCCAACTGGCTATGTAAGCCAACTGACTAGCCTGTCAAGTAGGGAAGTAAGAGAAAAGAGCCATTAAGGACTCTACTCTCTCTGGCCTAGTCCTTATGTTTCTGCCTTGAATGAAGAAAAACAGCAATTGTATAACTCATAATAACAAATGAACAGACTGATGGCAGAAAAGCCTATGACTTGCTATAACAACTCTATGTTGAGTCAGCCTCTCTATTCTGACCTCGACATATGAATAGGAGAATTATATCCCTTTTGCTTTTGTTCTTGGCATTAGCAATCAGTAAGCCAACAGATGCCATTTAATTTAAGGTAGAATGTGGCCACCATGGAATGTCATATTTTGAGATACAAGCAAATATTTGGATACAAAGTGATTTTCTGTGATACTTTTTCTCTTTAACCATGAGGATAATCATTTCAAGGAATTCCGAATCTTGAAAAGGGTTAACAACATAGTGTTTTGAAACCAGATCTGATCTGTTTCTCAAGCTGTGCTGTATTTAGAGGTATATTTAGTTTTGCAGATGTCTTTTGAGTCTATCATTGGAATTGGACTTTCCCATCAAAACCAGATACTGCTCCCCGAGGAGCCAGAATAGGGTGTCCCTTGCTATTTGGTGGGACCATTTTCATTTTGCCTTCCACTGTGAAACAGCACAGAGCTGATATAGTTCTTTTTTTGTCTGACCTAGAGAAGTTATCTCCAATTGATTGTGCAAGAGAGGTTATAGAGTTTTATTTGGGGATTACCTTGACTAAGAAAAGTCTTCTGGAGTTGTATAATTATGTCAGTCTCAAAGTTTTTAGGAAATGTAGAAATAGGAATTTAAAAACATGATTTAGAGATTAATTTATATTCTTTCCAGAGAATAGCTGGTGAAAATGCGGGGATGGGGTGGGGCTGGGATGTGACGAAAAAGAGAAAAGGGTTTAAGATTCTGGTGGTGCAAGATTCTATAATGAGCCTCCAACCAGTCAAGGGGTGGGAAGCCAAGATCTGAGGAACTCAACATTGTATCTGAGGTTGGCATAAACAGAAACAAGGACCATTCTTTTTTAAATTGGGGGCTGAATTTTTAAATGCTCTAGGAATCACTGAGTATGGCAAAAAGCCTGGCATGTATATCATCTGATTGAATAGATGAAAAAAGATCATTCAGGGTAAAATGGTTTTCTATTGCTATTGTGTTATTTTGTCCAATTTTTCCCCCAAAGGTGTGATTTACATAACAAAGTTAGCAAAATTTTCCAGGCCTAATTATCACTTTCAAAATAGAACCTGGAAATTATCCATTGGTAACTGAAGATTACATATTGTTTTTTAAAAAGCAAATCTTGAGTTCAGCTCAAATGTTACCCTTAAAACTGGATTGTATTATTTTGCCACTTCAAATCAAATGCCTTTCTAGCATCAAAGAAAGCAGCCCCCAAGCTAATTCATAACTCAAGTGCTGTCAATTTAGGCTATACTAAAGCTTTAGCTTTTTTATAGTTAAAAAAATAAAAGACAATATAAAAAACATATTTAGAATGACAATTTGCCTGTGTGGTATTCTACACAGTCCTTTCTACTTTGTAGAGATTTTTTTTCAATCTATGCTCTATTACAGAGACAGTAGAGGAGGTGGTTAAGAGCACAGACTATGGGTTAGGTTGCTTGAAGTTATATTCTGGCTGTGTTACTCCCCAGCTGTGAGCCCTTGGGCAAGTTTTGAAACTTCTCTGGGTCTCAGTTCTTTTATCTGTAAAAGGGAATAATAATAGGACTTCTCTCATGGGGTTTATTGAGAGGATTAAATGAGTCAATACCAGCAAAGCACTTAGTGCCTACGTTGAGAAAGTATTCAGTATTTATTATACTCTAACACATTCTCTACACTGAATTCAGGAAGATTCAGACCTCTGTATACACAAGAACACTTATCACCCCTGTCACACACATACTAAGCCAGTTGAGAAGTTTTTTTTCATGTAGAGGTGCATTAAATTAGTACAAAAGGAGTTTTTTCAATGTAAATATGATTTAAGCGACTTTCTTGCAAAGCTAACTAATTTAAACAATACCAGCAAATATAGGCTTTTATATCCAACTTTTCTTTGATAAGATTTTTTTTCCCTAAAATATCTGATAGCAGCTTAACTTTATTGTGTAGTTTGATTAGTAAATAATAAATATTTTCTGAATTCTTATGGAAGACAAAGCACTGTGTTAATGACTGTGGACTAAGGGGTAGTGATAATTAAGGAAGTCACACATATAAATAAATATACACACTAAGGCTACTCTATAGGAACTTATTTATTTTTGGTAATTTTATCCGCATCACAAAACTTTGGGAATCCAGTATGCCTTAGACTGTGCCATGAGAAAGAAAGAAACTCTTTGTGTTGAACTACTGAGGTTTGGGGCTTCTCTTCTATGGTAATTATAATTGTTTACCTTAACTAATAAAGTTGGGTTCTGAAATCTCTAGTAGGACTAAGAATATGAGATTTGGAACTCTTTTTAAGGCCAGTATTTTTGGTTGGTCTCAAGAAATCCTGCCTCAAAAGCAGAGCAGATAAAACTCCTTTGTTCACATTTTGAAAGTTTGTTGAGCACCCACTGTATAAGCAAGTGCTATGTAAGACACTGGGGATAAAAAGGAAGAATAAGACATAGTTGCTGTCTTCAAGGAGTTCATGGATTAAGAGCAGCAGCAGTGTCAATAAAATAACTAACATTTATTGAGTAATTTCTACATGCCTTGCTTTCATTATTTTCTCTATTCCTCATAAAAACTCTTCTAGGTGCCCATTTTGAAGATGAGGAAAATGGAGCCTAAAGAAATGAAGAAACTTGGATGTATTTCCAGGTACTATTATAGGGAAAGTATGCAAATAAAATATAGTGGGATTAAAGCTAATTGAATGTCTAAAATGCTTACGGCATGTTGGGCATTATGCTATATTATTTAATCCAAATAACGTTGTCACACTTAATCCAAATAATACTGCCACAAAGGTATTTACAATTATCCTCAAGTTATAGAGAAGGCTATAACGGTCAGAGAGGTTAAATTCCCCTAGGTCACTCCGTAGTAGTGGAGTAAGAAACCCAAATCTGCATCTTTCTGGCTTCAAAACCCAAGTTCTCTCAACCACATCAAGTGGTCTGTGCAAGGCTGGGAAAGGAGAGAGAACTGCAAGAAACACAGCCAGATCATGGTGACCTGGTGGGTGGTGAGTAGCCATCGAAAGATTTTGGCAGAGGAATATCAGATTTGTGTTGCAGAAAGAGCAGTTTGGTAGCATTTAAGAAGACTGATTATATCTTTAAAAGTTGTCTTAATTACAATTACTATACTACTTTATTGACTTAAAAGCATCACCATGATTAAGGTCATGAACAAGATGCTTCATCAACCCTCTCACATTTTGGGATTTAGATTTTTCACTTTCTCTTTCCTCCATTAGATGAGTCATGACTATGCAGTCCTGAGTCTAGGTTCCCAGCTTTTATGAGAGTATCCACTACAGTACTACGCCCTTCACTGTGTGTACTTATATCTTCCTTCCTTATTTACACCTTGACATTGTCATCTAGATTTGACTATGGTTGATATTCTCACATCAGTGTGGGAATAGAGGTAACCGTTATGTACCATAATAGTGTAATAAGGTGGAATATGTGTTGATTTGATGGAATTATCAATGCTATATTGTTTATCCAGCAATATATTGTACTGTTTAAGGGCTAGGGATCCAGAAGAGAACTGCCTGGGTAAGAATCCTGCAGTGCAACTTACTAGCTGTAAAGCACTTTGCTCAAGGTCATTTAGCTAAATAAATACCTGGAACAGGGTGAGCCATTTGCTCTAATAGAGGAACATACACAGAGTACAATGGGAATGAATTCTCGTTGAATGCTTACAATGCAAAAAGTATGCTAGGCATTATGCTAAACGCTTCACACATCTCATTGCATTTAATAAGAACATGGCCAACCTTGTATAGCTACATACTTTACATATATACTTTTGCACTTAATGAGACTATGATGGACTCTGAATGTAGGTATTGTTTCCTAAGGTTCACCTCTTTGTACATTACTTTTCTTATCTTTATAAGGATAGTGATGGTAAGTATGTCTTAGGGGTATTATGAGGATTAAATGAATTAACTTATTACCCGGTGCCTAGCATATAGTAAACTCTCAATCAATGTTAGCTATTACCTGATGAATCAAAGAATGATACAAAATAAAATCTCATGGCCTTTGAGACAGATGACAAAGTATGAAAGGGCCATATTCATATAGAAAAAAAAAAAAAAAGAAAGAAACCCAGTAAAGAAAACAACCATTTTTCTAGCTGGTTTATTAGATTAAAGTAGAGCAAGTTGACTAGCTGCAAAAATTGTGCTGTGTATCTATGACCACAAGTACAGAAATAGCACTGGTTTTTAGACTTAAACATCCTTGATAATTTATTGAAAAATCTTATAAAATGAATACTTTAAGCAATTATATGTTCACTGATTAAACCTCAGAAACTAAATTTTAATGAAAGAAAATCAGCTTAACTCTTAAGTGTACCAATCTAATGGAATCCAAGTCAGAAAATGCTAAATTTAAATTCTATGAAACTGAAAAATAAGCAGATGAAATTGTCTGTAAATATCAATTAGATGTCACTTTGATTTCTTAACCAGTTTTATATATGTAAATAACCTTCATATGCATAAAGAGAATATTAGGTGAAAATGCAACCTTATCAAGAAAAACTTACAGAAAAATAATCTGTAGAAAGAAAAAGGGACAGTGCACATCAAATCAGACTGAGCTGAAAACATGAGTGTCATGAGCTCTCAGACAAAGTATGAATGAGAATGAGACATAGTTCTCATTCAATATTAGAGGAATATTAAAATTTTCTTCTACTAAACATTGAAATGATCCTTGACAAATCTGAGTGGCCACACTGATTGGTTTTCCCATGCTGAGGCATGGTCCAGTGAGGGCTGTGTTTAAACTGGTCTTTTTTTCTCTCTAATAGCTTATTGGATCAAAAATACCAAATCATTCAACCTTCACTCTTCTGAGCACTCAGTAGCTATTCAATTCCCGATATAGTGGTAATTTTAATTTCTTTATTCTTGGGTCTCCAGTCAAAGAGGAAATTTCTGAGATGAATTTCAAGCTATGTTATTTAATTACTAAGGAAAATTTGGGTTCGTTTTCTTATTTCAAATCATCTTTTTTCACATAGCTGGATTTCTTTGCTGCTTTTGTGCTAAGAGCTATTCCTGAATACAGAGAGTCAATCCGGGGAAGAATGAACCCCCAGAGTTTTGAAACTAAATGGCTGGTTATATGTTGGAGACAGTGTAAATAAGAAGATGGTTCTCAGTTAATACTAAAAAAATACTAAAAAATGAAAAAAAAAAAAAAGGTTCAGGAGACCCATTAATGAGGAATTAATCCCCCACCCCAGCCAGGTAACATTTAGGAGTCAATAAAAACTAGAGATTGTTGGTCTATATTGTTTTGCTTTTTGTTTCTATCATCAGCAGGCATCTGTTTGAACACAGTGGTGGAAGGAAGGTTGTATGGATGTGTGTGTGTGTGTGTATGTGTGTGTGTGTGTCTGTACCTATGTGTGTGGAAGAGAACCAAGGTAGGAGTTGGGGAAAGGGTTCCACAGGGACCTTCCTTTCTGAAGGTTTAATTCTTAAGATGTGTCTGTGTGGTGTATTTGACACTCAAGGAAAAAGACCAAGTTGCTGGCATTTTAATATTTGTTCTGCCTCTGTTTTTATTCTCTTCTGAAATTCCACTAATCTTTTAGGAAAGAAATTTGCTGAAATCTATGCAGTCTGCTGGATTATTCTTTTTTTTTAACTGCTGGTATGTTATTTTTAAATTATTTTTTATTTTTTAAAATATTTATGTATTTATTTTGGCTGGACCGGGTCTTAGTTGTGGCTCCCCGGGATTTTTTAAAATATTTATGTATTTATTTTGGCTGGACCGGGTCTTAGTTGTGGCTCGTGGGATCTTCATTGTGGCATGCAGGATCTTTTAGTCACAGCATGTGGGCTTCTTAGTTTTGGCAGGCATGCGTGATGTTCTCTGACCAGGGATCAAACCCGGGCCCCCTGCATTGGGGCCGCAGAGTCTTACCCACTGGACCTCCAGGGAAGTCCCTGCTGGGTTATTCTTATGGAAACTAAAGGGCTAGTGTGGCAAAGGAAAGGAGATCCATGTAATCCCTTCCTCTCCAGGTTCCAGTAATGCTCTGAGTTCCATGTGGAGGCCTAGTGCTGAAGGGTATCCCACAGGGAAGCCATCATGGAGTGAGCAGCCCCTGGAGAGAACATGGCAGTAAAAGCAGGCTCTGATTGCACCCAGAGGACAGGGACCACCATTCTCCTGAAGGAGGAGGTAATGACTCCAGGAACTCCTGGGTTCCTTGCAAATACTTCAACACTGGACCTGCTGATGGTTTCTGGGCAGCACATCTCCTCCCTCATTTCCACATATGCTTCTCAAAAGACACCTTACCCTATGCGACATCCACTCCTCTTTTTTTACTGTTTCTAGGTTGTCCTCAACATTCACTTAAAGATAAATTTTCATGATTAAAAAAAATTATTTGAATATATCACTTGTCAAACATCCCCTTTTCAGTGGACCTTCCCTGGACACCTTATTTATAATTGTAACCTCTTCTCTACCAACATTCCTTTATCCCATTCCTTGATATATTTTCTCTGTAACACTTGTCACCATTCTCACATTATGTATTTTAATTATTGACCCATTTCCCCAAATAGAAAGCAAACTTCATGAGGGCACGGTTTTATCTTTTTTGCTCACTACTGTATATCCCTGGTCCTAGAACAATGTCTGTGTCTACTGGTCATTCAGTGAATATTTGAGGAATGTCGATGCAGATGACAAATGAAAGCCCCTAGTTCCCTCACGTCTATGCACACAGCATCCAGGTGAGTCCTAGTCTTAGTCTGAGCCATCCAATCCAATTGCGACAGTCATGTTTGCACAGGCACACGTTCCACAGGGAGAGTGCAGCACCGCCAATTGTTTCCTTTAGCAAATTTGGCCTCATATCTTACCCTGACACCCTTGGTCTCTCAGGATCCTCTCACCTACTCCATACCAGCTATTATTTGCTAAAGTAGTGTGTTAGTACAATTATTTGAGTTATTCTGGCTTCCCCTTCATTGATCTCGGTCAGAGGTGCCACTCCTGGAAACATAGATAGGTCTCCATTTTTGCTGACTTCCTGAGGCTTTTTCTGCTGCTTTCAGCAATGTTGCATTCATCACCATCATCTTTGCCACCTCCCACATCGCTGCTCTCCCTCCCTCTCAGAGACAATGGATGGTTCTCTGATGCTGGTTTTGGAAAACAAACAAATAAACAAACAAGCACTCCAAACTAAAAACTGTTCCTAGAAGGGCAGGCGCATGGATTCTATAATGTCCCACTCTCATTCTGACGTCCTGGGAACTGAGAAAAAAAGAAGTCCAAACTGGCCAGGACCGTTAACAATTCCTTGCCTGCTAGTGGATATGTGTGTGGGACAGCATCAAAGGGTTCCTCCTTCGGCATGTCACTGCAGCTCTCTCTCTGACCCCTCAGGCCCTTTGCTTTCTATTGCAAATCTTGTGCTTGGAACTATTTCTGGTTCTGTGCTTGATTCTTGGGCTTGATTATTGGGCTATCTGGTCCAGGACTAGGACTTTTAGTTCCCTTTGAACACAGCCTCAAGCTAGTTCTGCTTATTCTTCTCCTCGCTGCTGCTACTCTTGGAGCTGGGGAGGTTGAACCTGAAGGGTTTCTGCTCCAGCCTTTTCATTCCCTATTGAAGATGCCTGGCTTCAACCAGAGTGGAGACGAGAATGAGAAGCCAAACATCCTAACCCATGTGTACTGGAGCACTGGATCTGCTGATGGCAGAAATACAACTGACTCAAAGACTCATGACACTCACAGACTCATGACACTCACCCCCACCACTGCCCTAGGCCAACTTTCAGCAGCTGATATATCTTCCCTCCTCCACATGCACTTTGTCTAAGAAACTCTGCCTTTTTTGTCCAGGGCAGCATTAGATTCCCACACAGGTTAGAGGGCTGGGGAAGTCTAGAGAGGCTTCTTTGGGACTCTATCTGTCCTTGGAATAAAGCATTGCTCACAGCTAAGCTCTCCCCACAGGGACTCTCAACCTTGGAGCAGTTAGTATGTATTTGGTATCAAGAGCAGCCTTGAGGGTAAGTAAGGAGGAATGTTATATTACTCAATCAAACAGCAGCTTCAGGCTGGTTAGGGGAAGGTGGAGGTGGGTAAGGTATTGCTTACACACTGTGTGCCCACTTGGAAGTCTTGGTGTCATCTTGGCTGTGATGTCAAAAATTCCCTATCTTTGTATATAGAAACAAACATAGTCTCTTGCACATTTATTAATTTAAGTTTTAAAATATTTATGGGCCAACATTTATTGAGTGCCTACTCTGTACACATTGTTGGGCTGGGAGATGGGAGTGCTAAAGCTTACAATGAACAAGACCTACTTCCTGCTTCTGCCTTTTGGGGAGACAGATAAGCGTGGAAATAATACAAAAGGGTAAAAAAGGGGCACGGCAAGTGATGAGTGTGAGGGCTGAGAATGGAAGTAGCTAGCAAAAAATTTCTAATTTTGAGAATTAGCGTGACAGTGCATGTGGCTTTTATTTCTTTTGCAAAAGGAAGAAGAAAAAAATCTGTGATTTTTTTTTTTAAATAAGACTATTAAGCTAAACTACTTCCAACAACTTAGAGAAATTTGGTTATTCATGAGAATAACACCTTTTCTAAAAGAAATAAAGTTAATTTTCTACTCTTCTACAAAGGAGGTCATTAATTATACATTTTAGATTTCATCAATTTCATTTAGATGAGACTAACATTTTAACTAGACGTCAAAGAGACATAAGGTATTAAGCTAAATACACTGGATTACAATAAATGGTTATTAAAAAACATAATTCTGTTACTCTAATAGTTTTCTCACTTGGGTGTCTCACTGAAGGCCTGAGTTTCACATTTAGGCAGTCAAGTCAATGTACAGCAATTCTGTGAGCTTTAAACAAAAGCTTCTAAACAATTGAGTCATTTCCAGATTAAGGACAGATGGATGGTATTTTTTTTGAGCACTTAAAAAAACACAAAATCAACAAAAACACTGGCATCCACAGTAGAAACTATCTATCTGCAAAAGAATCAACATACCTCTTATCCTGCTCCCACTAGGAATTTACTATTTTTGAGATAGGAACTTTATCTTGAAAAAGTTTAATGCATGTGATCCTGTGTTTTGATGACTGTCATTGCCAACAAATGTAGGAAAAGAGAGAAGAAAAAGCTAAGAGTGCTTGCTGTTTGACATGCTTGGTGATTTTCCCAGGTTGCTGTTCTGTGTTCATTTCCTACTGTTTTTCAAAAATTGCCCTCTGATTGGACAGCCCCCTATCAAGATAAACAGAAGTAACACCATGCTCTCTCCAATACTGCATGGGGTAGCCAGAGCCATCTTTCATTTTTCACCTGGTCTTCTGCTCCCTTGGCCCAGATTCACAAATGGAGAATTGTTTCTTTTTTAAATTCTTTTTTCTTAAGGAATGCAATGAAAAATGTTAATCGATTTTAACTGTTTTTTAATTAAACCAGTGTGTGTGTATATGTAGCAGGGAGAGCATTCATGTTCTAGTGAAGATTTAAGTTAATGGTTTTCTAGAATATAGTTTGGGGATTAAAAAGTTTCTTTAAACCCTCTGAATTCACACATCTGGAGGGAAATTTGAATAGTTCCAACAGTTGTGTGATGGGAGGCTGATACATGTGGGTTGCATCTGTTTGACCCTGCTCTCCTGTCCTAGGGTCTATCCCGTAAGCACAGCAAAGCAGTAAAGAGGAGTGAGGTGAACTGTACCACAAAAGGTAAGATGGTAAGTCAGACTCATCTTTGATTTTGTCCTGCATGGAATTCTCAGGCTGGTCATACATATTTCCCCTATATTTTTGCATGTTCTTATTTTTGTATTTGTTCAGTCTCTGTGAGATTTGTTCTGTCCCTCTTATATTTTGAGTTCTTTAAGAGGTATGGTTACTATCTTCTGCTTCCCATTTCCCCACACAGAATCTATTTCAGCACTCCACACATAGTGGCTATTTAATAGATAATTGTTAACAGACTGACCTTTTTTCTCCCAGTAACTGACTGAAATTGGGTTCTCGTTTTTTTTTTTTTCTTCATTTTGCTCTATGCAAAATCAGTGACCTTAATCTGCACCGTGGTACATAAAGAAAAGGGATCACTAGAATTGACATGAATTTGAAACAGCAAAGAAATGGGTCATCCAAACTGAATTAAACGATGTGGAGACTTTATGCATAAAAGAAGCCTCTGCTTTGTAAGTGGCCACTTACTATTAGTAATCATCACTTACTTTTTTGTTTCCAACTATCATGGACTTGATTTTCTTCAGAGTGGCTTCAAAAGATTTCTAAGAGCAAGCTCATCCTTTTAAAATGCTTATTTACAGTTTTGCCTGCTCTCTTCAATGTGAGGTACAGGCATTAAACTGTAAGATTCCTGTTAAACATGGTTGAAGCTTAGGAGATAAATTCCCAAATGAAGGGGCAAAAAAATACCCTTTAGTATTCTTTAAGAGGAAGAAGCAATTGCAATTTTGTAGGTTTTGGAGAGCTTCCCTCTTTCCCCTTTTCATTCTGTCATCATTTTGCTTTATTAGAAAACAAGTGCCCATCTGTTTTTTATGTGAAAAAATGTTTCTTAATTGTGTTTATATGAAAGCCAATAATTCCAAGAAACTTGATTAATCTATGGCAATAAATAAATGACTTCAAGAAAGTACTTATAAAGGACACTACCCTTCAAGTTTTCAGTTTTTCTCACATTCTTAAGTTTCTTGGGTAAAATTCTTCTTGATTTCCCAATTGCTACTAATTTTTATTGCAATTATTACTGAAAAAGGAAGGTCAATAGGAGAAAAATGAATCATGGCATAAAAGATAAAATTTGTAGCAGCTACCTGACCTAGGGCTTATCTTTCAGAAGGGCAGTTGGATAGGTGTAGAGCCAAAGGAACTAGTATTTAAAAACCCATTTTAGCCATGTCCTCACAGGAAAAGTCTATGTCTAAACAGCATGGCCTATTAGTCTGATCAGAAAAAATGTCAGACTTTTCAATTTGACAGAGATTTTCCCACATAATTATAATTGCATATATTGTAACATGGAGTCTAGAAATATCAATTCCAACACATGAGATAGTTGATATAATCCCTCGGACTCTCACTGGTTAAATGTTTCAGTTCAACTCTTTGTTAGATGGTCCCTGTTGATTAATTCACTTGAATAAGCTACTTTTCGTGCATATAATTGGTTATATAAGCAGAACCATAAAGTTTTCAAAAAAGTATTCCAATAAGGCAATTGTGGAATAGATATGAATTTCCTTCTCATCTTCTTGTTTCTAAAGTAAATTATAAGAATAAATTTCAGAAGGAAAAACAATATATACTTATTCAGAATGTTTTGCTATTTGGACCATAGACCACCTCAAATACTTTGGAAATTTGAAATTTACTTATAATGCATTTTCACATACATCCAAGAAACTGATCAATGATAATCCAACACCAAAACATCACTCAACAAATAGTGCTTGTGAAGCCTATGTATACCAGGGACTGTGCTAAACTCTATGAGACACAAGCTTCTTTCCCAATGAAGGTTATAGGCTAGTGGTTCTGAAACTAGAGAAATAAATGGCATCTGAGATGGGTGTGAGCATTCTGAGAATTAATCCTCGTTAATAGCTGTTCTTCTAATGACTAACAGATGCTGTGAACAGGGTATAAGGTGCACTTCTGGTAATGAGTAGGGGTTATCTTTGTCTTGGTGAAGGCAAATAGAGGAGAAGCCCTAGGTATCTTTGAATTTGACTAAGGGAAAACAGAACAGGTTTTTCACTATCTAGTTGAGGAAGTGGAAAGGAGACCCGAAAAGAGAAATGGTTCACCCACGTATATGAGGTTTAAAAAGAAAATAGAATTAGACAAAGAAGAGAATGGAATATATTTTCAGCTTCATGTGTCCATATTTTATACCTAGCAATCTTGAAGAGAGCTTTTTTACCTTCAGTTGGTGTTCCCCTATGAGACGCCAATAACAAAGGCAATAAATCCCAGCCCTATTCAATTCTGAAGTCTTGGTCTCTTTTAGCTTACTAACACGGCCTTGGAAACCCAGTAAAATATGTAAGGTTATTGATGGTGATGGTGTAGCTGAGACCAGTATGTAGTTTAGCAACAATATATGTGTTTATTGTTTTATTGTGAATTAATAGTTGTGTATGTATACTTAATTTGTGTGATCAAACATACTTATACTTAAATCTCCTCTAGATATACGGATGGCCAATATTAACAAGAATTAAAAAAAAAATTGTCAGATTCACACATTTTCTCCATAACACATAGTTAATTACACAACTGAGGGATCAAAGTCTTGTGCTATGAAAGTATGTTTGCTTTTCACACCAGGGAGCCAAGTTTAGAAGCCCTTGAGGAATTCAAACAGAAACTGTCTACTAGTCAGAGGCCTAGTAAAGGACATAGATAAAAGCCGAGGGAATAGAAAGACAAGCATAGGCACAATCCATCCACTTTTGTTTATAGTTCTTTTTTCTCAGTGCCTACTACATGGGTTTCCATCTTTAGTCTATAAATTGTCCAGTTTTAGTTGCAAGCCACAGTACTCTGGCTAGTTTAAAGAGAAAGAGATTAATTATTAAAGTATCTTCGGATGGCTCACAAAATTTCTGTAGGAGCCACTGAATGAGGTTTGAATGCAACACATGCTTAAACAATACAACTTGCAGCTCTGCTCCACCATGTTGCAGGACTGTTCTAGAAAGAGAACACTGCTGCCACCCTCCACTGATTGTGCTTGTTGCTACATGCCAGACACCTTCTAAAGAATCAGGTACTACCACTCCCCCATTTGCCAGAAGGTCAATTTCCCCACATGTGGCCACTGGTTCATGTTGCTACCTTGCATGTTTTACTTCTGGAGTCTTCTATGGGTGTATTTGCTTGACACAACCTAGGTCTGATGCTTGCACTGTAGCTGTGAGACTGAAAGAAGTAGTGTTCTTTTGTTTGTTTGCTTTTGTTTAATTCTACTTTGGCAGGGCTAGATTCATAATATAAGAATCTATTGAAATCTTGAGAATGTTCAAAAGCTATCAGGCAGCTACAAATGATAAAGTTCTAAAGGCTATGACTAAAGAAACTTAGTGAGGACGCATTTATTTCAGGATGAGCTAGAATTTAAAATTAAGTGGTATATTAACAGGATGTGCTGACTAAAAGTTGGAGGCTAAGATCTTTTTTGAATCTTGACGTGTAGGATTTGGACAAATTGTAATTTCTAACTTGCAAACATCCAAAATACCTAGGGATAAACTTAACATGAAATATGTGTGACTGACGAAATGTGCTGAGGGGCATAAAAGGAGACAAAAAATGGAAAGACACCTTTACTTGGCTAGAAACAATCACTAATGTTAAGATGTCCATGATCTCAAAGTCAATTAAGGTATGAATGGTAATCCTAGTCAGAATTCCAAATGGGATTTTTTGGAGGGAACTTGACTAAATGATTCTAAAGATTCTAAAAGATTCCTTATCTAAAACATAATCTTGGATCATAAATATAGCCAACAATATTCTGAAAAAATATAATAGTCAATGAATATAGCAGCCAATAAAATTCTGAAAGGGAAAAGTGATGATGGGTAACTTTCCCCAGCATCAAGGCATTATTAAGTAAGCAATGTGGTTTTGCTAGGACAGGAATAGACAGAGGATGAGATAAAACAATGAGTCTAGAAGGAGACTCAAGTTAGTAGGGGAATAAAATATATGATAAAGATGGCAATATCAAAAAGATGGATACTTTAATGAATAATGTTAAGAAAACTTTAGTCATTCAGAAAAAACAGAGCTCAATACTGACTTCATTCGTTATGTTAATATAAAATCCAAATGAATTAAAGATTTAGTGTAAAAAACTAAACCATAGAATTAAAAGACAAAAACCAAGGGTAGCTAGTATTACACTCTTGTGGAAAAAACCTTTTACCATCATACACACACACTCCCCCTCATATATACCCTAAAGAAAAATATTAAAACATTTAAGTATAAAAATTTAAAAAATTGATTATAGCAAAAGAAACCATGAAAAACAACAGAAAAAACAAATTTGGAAAACTATTTCAAACAAATGTTTGAGAATGTATCTGAAAATAAAACCAGGTGACAATACATTCTTGTGTTTAAGGAAAACAGTTTTCAACCTTTTCATACACATGCAACATATATGGACTGACAATCTGTGTCTCTTCCATAATTTAGTCCCTTTATAGAATTGTCATTGACTGTGTGTTTTATAGAACCTAGTAAAGCTATGCTGAAAACTTTTTAAAGATTTGATTAATTCATCTGGCAAATTTTTAAAGTTCAAGGAGCACAGTTGTTTAAAAAAGAAGTTTGTTGTCTGCTGTATTAAATCTAGTTTTGTATATTGACTATGTTTCCCTTGACAAAAAAATCTTTAGATAAGTTGCATTTCCATAAAAAGTAATGAAAAGTCTGCTGGTATTATGCAGACTCTTCTAACTTCTTTTGCTTCACTGGATCCGAGGAAGAGAAGGCAAGATTTTTAAAAGGGGGATTGTGTTCCCTTCAGATTGTTATTCTAAATCTGACTTGATGGCAGAATCCAAAGTACATCATCTCCCAGATAAAGCTAGCTGCTTGCCAGACTGCTCTGTTACAATTGAACTGTAAATGGCTCACATCAGCACATTCTGTCAACTTTATATAAACCCCACTTTATGTAATGTGATTATAGATCCCCTGAACACTGTTCTGTACCTGCAGCTTGCAGACTGATTCTCTTGATATTCTCTATCAGATATATGACCAGGAAAAGCAGCATGGGTTGTTGAGGATACAGGCAGAGAAAACAGGTGGCTAGTGCCTGCTTGTTTCACTTTTCTAGAAGCCTGTTACCCCATGTTCAAAAGAGAGTAGGTAACTATGTTCTCTCTTACCTTTACTCCCAAGCATTTACTCCTTGATCCCTGTATTTATCACATGCAGAGATGTTTTGGGGATGGCTTACTTTGACCAAAGGCCCTGAGCACTCCATAAGAAGAGCACGTGATCCACGTGGTCAACATGCCAGTCTTCACAATGGGATTTATCCAGAAAAGCTTCACTCTCCGTTTTTCTTTGTTGCTATGATTCCCTCTGGTGCCTGATAATGCTGCCTTGATGGCATAAAGAGTTGCTAGAAGATTCAGTTCAGATCGACAAGCATTTATTGAACCTCTGCTGGGTGTAAGCACTGAGTGAGGCACTGGGGATGCAAGGCATATAATGCAAGATCTCTCTTTCGTGGAAGTGACAGGCTAGTGGGAAGACAGAAAAAAATCAGAGTTTCAAAGCAATATGATTATGAGATAAGACTCCTGGATGCTGAGTACAGGAAGGGGTACTTAATTTAACCTGGAAAGTTAATCCAGGAAAGGTTTCCTGGGGAGATGATGCCTGAGCTGAGTCTTGAAGATTGAGAAAGAATTGTATAAGTGGGAAGGGAAATCCACACAAAAAGTACAGCCTGAAAAACATCACAGAGATGTGAAGTAGCATGGGCATGTGGGCAGGGAAACTCCCAGAAATCAGAATTCTTGGAGGGAAATTTTTCAAATATGGGTGGGAGATGAGGCTGAAGAAGGTAGCAGGTGTCAGATTGAGAGGGAACTGGATGCTGTACTACAACCTTGGGCTTTATCCTATAGGAAATGCTGAGTCCTTTATTCCTTGCTTTCCCTCGTACCCACGTTCAATCCTTCAGCAAACCCTCTTGACCAGGTATGCCAAATTTGACCACCATCACCATCACAGTCCAAGCTCCCATGGATCACAGCAGTAAGTCCACAATTATAGTGGGAATAAGTCTCCTTCCATTTTGGCTCTCCTAAAGTCTACCCTTTTCACAGAAGTGAGAGTGGTCCCTCTAAAATATAAATCAGATAACATTCCCCAGTGAGTGCTCAAACCTCCAATGGCTTCTTCACATCTAAAATAAAATCCACATTCTTACCAAGGCCTGGAAGGCAAATCCTTACTTGAATTGGCCCCTGCCCTGCTCCCCACTTTGCCTTCAACCCCCTTACACACTGGGCTCCAAACTCACAGGCCGCCTTGATGTGCTAGAACACGCTGGCATCTCTCTGACTCAGGCGTTTGCACTCGTTAATCCCTCTGCCTATTGTGCTTTTCCTTCCTTCCTGTCCATCTCTCTCTCATGGCCGACCCTCTCCCTTCACTCCCTTCTGCTGAGACAGGCCCCTCCTGTCTACCCTTTCTAAGATACCCCCACCTCCATCACTCTCTGTCTCTCTGTCCTACCATATATGTCATTGTACAGTTGTCTTCTTATTGCCTGTCTTTCCTACAGTAATGCAAGCCTCAAGAAGGCAAAAATGTATCTGTTTTGTTTACTGTTGTATTCCCAGTGCTGGAGCATTGGGGATTTGTCGAATGAATAGATGAATGAATTCAGAACCATTCAAAACTTGGGAGCGAAAGGATCAGGTGTGTGTTTTAGGCTGGTCACTCTGGCTGCAATGTGGAGTATATAAGGGGGTAGATTTGGGGTAAGGGAGGTGGGTAGACAGGAGTTAGAGAGACCAGTTTGGAAGTTCTTGTGTTAGTCCAGGTGAACAGTATAAAGGACTGAACTAAGGCAGTGGTATCTGGCATGAAGGAAGAGGAGATTGACTTAAGAAGTGTTTTGGAGATAAAACTGGCCAAACATGATCAAATTACACCTGGGCCTTTCTTCAGACTCTTGGCTACATAAGGGGATGATAAAGGATACTGGAGCCCTTAGCGGTTGCCGCCGGAGACGGTTGGAAGAACCATTGTGGGAGCGCTGCACAAGGCGGGCGACTTCTCCCTGCACACGACCGGACCCCGCGAGCAGTGGAGTCGGCGCTACTGTCGCTCGACAGGCATTTAAATCAAACGGTATTGAGATGGACTGGGTTATGAAACATAATGGTCCAAATGACGCTAATGATGGGACAGTACGACTTCATGGACTGCCATTTGGTTGCAGCAAGGAGGAAATAGTTCAGTTCTTTCAAGGGTTGGAAATCGTGCCAAATGGGATAACACTGACGATGGACTACCGGGGAGAAGCACAGGGGAGGACTTCGTGCAGTTTGCTTCAAAGGAGATAGCAGAAAATGCTCTGGGGAAACACAAGGAAAGAATAGGGCACAGGTATATTGAGATCTTCAGAAGTAGCAGGAGTGAAATCAAAGGATTTTATGATCCACCAAGAAGATTGCTGGGCCAGCAACCGGGACCATATGATAGACCAATAGGAGGAAGAGGGGGTTATTATGGAGTTGGGTGTGGAAGTTATGGAGGTTTTGATGACTATGGTGGCTATAATAATTATGGCTATGAAAATGATGGCTTTGATGACAGAATGAGAGATGGAAGAGGTATGGGAGGACATGGCTATGGTGGAGCTGGTGATGCAAGCTCAGGTTTTCATGGTGGTCATCTTGTACATATGAGGGGATTACCTTTCCATGCAACTGAAAGTGACATTGCTAATTTCTTCTCACCACTAAATCCAATCTGAGTGCATATTGATATTGGAGCTGATGGCAGAGCAACAGGAGAAGCAGATGTAGAGTTTGTGACACACGAAGATGCAGTACCTGCCACGTCTAAAGATAAGGATAACATGCAACATCGATACACTGAACTCTTCTTGAAGAATTCAACTCCTGGAGGCGGCTCTGGAATGGGAGGTTCTGGAATGGGAGCCTATGGCAGAGATGGAATGGATAATCAGGGAGGCTATGGATCTGTCGGAAGAATGGGAATGGGGAACAATTACAGTGGAGGATATGGTACTCCTGATGGCTTGGGTGGTTATGGCTGTGGTGGTGGAGGCAGTGGCAGTTACTATGGGCAAGGTGGAATGAGTGGAGGTGGATGGCGTGGGATGTACTGAAGCATAACCACCGATATAAAAGTCCTGACAACAGCATCTGGTCTACTAGACTTTCTTACAGATTTAATTTCTTTTGTATTTTAAGAACTTTATAATGACTGAAGGAATGTGTTTTCAAACTATTATTTGGTAAAGCAACAGATTGTGATGGGAAAATCTGTTTTCTGTAGGTTTTATTTGTTGCATACTTTGACTTAAAAAAATAAATTTTTATATTCAAACCACTGATGTTGATACTTTTTATATACTAGCTACTCCTGAGGATGTGCTGCTTTCATAAGATTTGGGTTGATGTATTTTACTATTAGCTCTACAAGAAGTAGTTTAGTGTAATCTTAGAGGACAGTGGTTCACCTCTGCATAAACTACAAGTCTTAATAAGCAGACATCTAGAATAGAGCTTGGAAAATAATTAGTGTAACTCTTTAATAATTTCTCCTTGACAATACTGTAAATATAAAACCTTAAAGATGAGTTTAGGTGGCTTCAGGAGTATAAATTCAGCTAATTCTATATTATTCTTTTTCAAAAGTCATTTATCAGGCATAGCTCTGAAATGTTAATGATCTAAGAGGTATCTGGCTATATGAATATTCATAATTGTGCAGATGGGAGTGTTGAAAGTTTAAATTCTAGCCCTAGATTTTAGAATAAATCCCCTCAGCACTTGACTGACGTACCAAAAAAATGTTTCCCAAAAGTGATAGTTGTAAGTTCTCAAAATGTCTTAGACTAAGTTAAGGTTCTCAGTGACATGAGAATTCAGTGCAAGTACAAAGATATTTACCATGGAGTATAATTAATTCTCACAGATGTATTTTCAGTTTCCAGCCCAATAGTTAAAGCATATGGTTTTTTAGTAACAACTGTATAGATGACTACTTTAAAAAAAAAATGTAAGACACATGTCCATGTCTTGAGAGTCTTGCGATTGGATTTTGCATCTGATATGTTTGGAGTTTTAGAGCCATTGTGTTAAAAAATTATATGTAGCAAGGAAAAGGTGCTTTTTTACTTTTAATCCCTTTAATCAATATGGCTTTTTTCCAAATTGGCTAATGGATCAAAATGAAACCTGTCAATGTGAATTCAGTTATTGAACTTGTTACTTGTTTTTGCTAGAAATGTTATTAATGTAATAAATATCATTGTGGGAGATAAGAGTAATGGCGTCTGTCCTAGAATGCTTTGTGTCAGTTACTGATTATAAATCAAATTGGTAGAAGGTACTATGTCTAATTGAAGATTAGACAGAGTGACTAAGGAATGATTTCTCCTTGTTAGAGAAGGCAGCTTGATAACATAAGTGGAGCCTATCAACTGGAGCAGTGATTCATCTTATTGCGTGTACTCCCTTAATTACCTATTTAAGTACTAGGCTCATACCACTTTTTTAAAAAAGATGACGTGCTTTTATTTCCCCAGGATTACCCTATTAAAACGTACGCCTTCTAAAGTGGGCTAATTTTTCATATCTTTTATTTGTTATATAAAATTCACATTTTAAAACTGTGGATAGAAGAATTACAATCACAATTCCTTGGCACCATGATAGCATTACTGTGGTAGTACTCCTAGATGAGGGAATGGTATGTGAAGTTCACAGAGTACAAATTGACAGTTCTGTAACATAAAATCCAAAATTAGTAGAATGGTTTCTAGATAAAAGTCAAAACAAAATGGAGCAACTTGTATTACTGTCATAAAAGCCTGCCTACAAAAAGCCCAAATCAATGACGATGACATGAGTTTTGAGTGGCAAAGAATTTAAAGGGGGACTAAAAATCATGGTTTATTTGTTGAATGAAACCAGCCTTGGAATTTAAGAAAATCACATTTTAAATTTAAGCAGTTATCAAAAAACAGTATTTGAAACTTTTCATTTTTGCTTATTCTCATTTTCAGCAATCATAAAAATGTTAATCCAATCCCATCAGTACAAAATAGTTCCAAGAATATAATTCATGTCTCAAATATTTCTATCAGAGCATTAAGGACCACCTATAAATCAGTATGTCAGTTCTAACTGAACACCGAAAATTGGATTAGGGAGAAGATAAATCCGAAAGTAAAACAATGGTTTCATACTTTGGCAATTTAGAAAATTAAATAATTTTAAACTTCAATGGAAGAATGTACTCTGAGGAAACAATCCTAGAGAATAAGCAACCATTTCCTAGCGGGGAGGGAGGCAGCCATGATTCATTAATGCTCTTAGGAGTAATGTATATACCTATGACATGTTTAAAAAGTTCTCAGACTTTAAAGTGCATGATTTAAATTAGGCTTAAAAGTAGAACCCCAAGTGGTGAGGCTGTTCAAATGGTTAATTATACAAGGGTGACTGGATTAAATTCTTGCTATAGCAGGGGTTAGTGTTTATTGATGTTCATGCTTGAAATAGTTCAAATATGAATTTAATGGCAGGGCTGAAACTACATCTTTACCCTAGGCCCTGGCTTGGAGGTGCTCAGTAAATGGTAAATATTTTATTCTGTATATATACTGTAGTAGTAGACTGCTACAGTGTAATGCTTCCTAAAAGTTACTGGAATGGAAATGTAATACAGAATTTTTTTACTCAAGACTGTCATATCAAAAAGTTTTATTGCATTTTAGACTTCTTAAATGCTTAGGGGAGAATCAAATCAGTAGCCTGTAATCCCTGCTACTACATTTTTTTCTGGGGAAGGGTTTATGTTTCGACTTTCAAAGGGGGTGTGAGTCCTCCCTAAGAAATGCATATGGAATTTTAACTTTCAAAATAAAAAGTTTTCAGGCAAAATAATACCTCTGTAACGCACTGTTATCTGAAAGTTATCAGCAAATGTCACGACTTTTTAGAGAAGGAAGGCCTTTTCTAATGCAAAATGGGCAGGGGAAGGCAGAGCATACAAATATTGTTGAAATCTTAACCAAGGTAATGAAAAATGTGTTGAAATATAAATACTTCTAAAATGTGCATTTCCAATTTTTCAGAACTGTGAAGCTTTAAAGTGCATTAAGAAAATTACAGGCACCATCAAATATCAGTTTGACAATCTGGAGAATAAAACAATCTGAATTCAGCCCTATTTTTAAGATCTTTACAAAATAAGGCAAATATGTTAGCTATGCTATCTGACCTCTCAATGGCATTAAGAAAAGAGTTACATGATTACTACATCAGGAATTAGGATAAAGTTACTGTAAAGCATGCCCTATCAAATTCTTTCTGAATTACAGGGGGGGAGGAAATGTCAAATTACACAATTTATAATTCCTGTGAGTTGAATATGTGGACAGTAAAACTGGTACCAATGCTGTCTGAAAGCTGCTTAAGAGGGACTGTCTGAATACGCTGTATACATGTTCATACGTAACATTCATTGTAGGTACTTTTCATAAGAATTTAGTTCTGGAGTATTATGGCAAGTTAGATGAGCATCTTTGAATCAGTAATGCGTGACAGGAATCACAAACCCGTACTGGCTTTGGTGAAGAAGGCAAAGGCAGTTCGTTGTCAGAGCAAGCATTACAGAAAATTTCCCCACAGTTTCTACAGTGGTGCTATTAAATGGAAAAATCAGAGAAAAAAATTTTGAGTAAAATTAGCCATATTTGCAACATAACTTTTGGACTCACTTCCTATCTCCCTTACCTTTCTCTTAGAGAGTGAGAATTCCTTTTCACAAAGTTTACAATGTGTTGCTTCTTTGTCTTTCAACCAAACCAGTCCCTAGTAGGAAAAATACAAATATTAATGCTCAAGTTGGTAACAAAGTTACATGTGAAAATATTTTCAACCAAGAGCATTTTATAGGAATAGATATGTAGATTAACCAAAAATCAGTCCTTTTCTTTGACAGATATACTGAAATAGTTGTAGATTTAACAAGTGTGGAATTTGCTTCAAAATAATCTGGGTGAGGAAGAAGGGATGTGGGTTGAATATAAATAAAGCAAGGTTGGCCATATATTGATAAATAGTGAAACTGGGTCATGGTTCATTTTATTCTCTTTACAACAGAATATTTGAACATTAACACAACAAATGTTAACAAAAATCTATTATGGACAGTAATTCTCTTTAAGGAAAGAACCCTAGTAAACCTACATCGTTGGAAACGCCTCATAGATTAACTGTGTGGTTTCCTTTACTCATAGAACTACCTGTTAGATCTGTGGGAAAGAACTACAAAACAGAGCTGCCAAGTAAACTATGAAAAACCTAACAGTCAAACTTTTAATCTTAGGTATTGGCATATCCCAATGATCTGTACTGTTCTAGGGTGTGATTGCTTAGGAGTGAATATGATTTGAACCTAATACATTTTTAGAGGGTGTCAAATTCAGAACCAGGAAGATCCATCTCCTGACACTAAACATGGTCCTAAAGTAAATCGCTTGAGGAAATTGGATCCCAAAGATTACAGGAGGGGAATTTTGAAGTGTGTCCATATTTTTTTTTTGTGGTACGCGGGCCTCTCACTGCCGTGGCCTCTCCCGTTGCGGAGCACAGGCTCCGGACGTGCAGGCCCAGCGGTCATGGCTCACGGGCCCAGCCGCTCCACGGCATGTGGGATCCTCCCGGGACGGGGCACCAACCCGCGTCCCCTGCACATGCAGTCTCATTTCTCTTTATATTCTGCTTAGCATAGCATCTTGTACCTAGGCCTTCCTTTGCTAAATTTGTGAGTGTGTGTGTATCAGTTTTGCCTCTCCAAATATATTATACATTTCTGAAAGTCAGGAACAATGCCATGTGCACTACAGTATATATGTTTAGTGCCCAGTTAAAGGCTGGTGTAATGTGTATATACCCAGGTAGTAATAAGACCTGTTTAAGCACCCTCTGCTAGGAATGACACTCCTACACTAGTCACTTTGGGCAACTGAATCTTGACTGCAGTTGTTACTTGATGTCGTGGGGATCACTTCTTCCAGACAACATTCTTTAATAAGGTTTGAAGGAATTATGTGCAATTGAGAATAACTGAACCCGTGATATGAAATTAGTACTCTTATACTTAAAACTAAGTTATACTTGAATATATGCCAACATATTACAATGAATATTGAATGTTATTCTGATGGTGACATTAATCTCTTTACGTGAGGGAACTGATGAAATCTTAGGTAAGTGTGGATCAGAAAAATATCTCTGACCTAGTGTTGGCCCCTTTGTATAGCTCCTTTTGTGGGTCCTACACTCTGCATGTCCTACATCTTCCTGCCTCAGAATGGACATGCATTGCCTCAGACTCAGGATTACTACTGGAAGAGGATATTTAGTTGTTATATTTACAGTTGCTTAGAACAGCCTTTAAGTAGAATTTTCATGAACGATTTCTTTAGGTAATTGCATCAAATGTAATTTGCATCAAATCCATTATTGCATGAAATCCATTACTGCATCAAATGTAAGGGGATTCCTGGCCTCCCTTATATTCTACAAAATCCTTGCCCCAATTTTGGTCCCTGGAGTGGGATTGTTCTTTGCAAGCACTGCTGCAACTCCAGAGTTTCTGGATTTGCCCTATATTGAAGGACTGAAAAAAATTTATGTATTTCCATGGATTTTTGACATAATGGAGCAGCCACTGGTTGGATTCAATAATGAAAAATAATGCTCTGTTGTGTAGAAATCATTTCTATGGCTTTCTGTATGTCATAGACAATATCTTCTATGCCTACCTCTAATTTAAAACAAAATTAAGGGCTTCCCTGGTGGCACAGTGGTTAAGAATCCGCCTGCCAATGCAGGGGACACTGTTTCAAGCCCTGGTCTAGGAAGATCCCACATACTGTGGAGCAACTAAGCCCATGCTCCACCACTGAGCCTGTGCTCTAGAGCCCACGAGCCACAACTACTGAGGCTGTGTGCCACAACTGCTGAAGCCCGTGCACCTGGAGCCCATGCTCCACAGCAAGAGAAGCCACCGCAGTGAGAAGCCCGTGCACTGCAACGAAGAGTAGCCTCCGCTCGCTGCAACTACGGAAAAGCCCACATGCAGCAACAAAGACCCAACGCAGCCAAAAATAAATAAATAAAACTAATTAAAAAAATAAATTAATTAAGCATTGCTTAAGCTACATGGCACTATTAAAAGCTCAACACTTATTGAGTAACTTTGGAGTTTATGTTATTATTCTTACAGTTTATAAGATGTTTGAATCCTATGAATAACAAAACTCCCAAATACTTACTTATCTAAATTTACAGTATCTGAGAAGTGTCCTGTGACAGTCATGTAACCTATATATCATCCTCACAAATGAAGCTTAGGCAATTATATATCACTATGGAAGTGCAACGATTACAAACTAATTGTATTAAGTCAGCTTGGAAAAACATTATCATAGTATGAAGGAGTAAATTCAGAAATGAAGGTGAGATGATGAAAGGAAATTAACAAGAAATTTGAAATCACTTAAACATTTTCTCTGGTGGATTGCTCCCCAGAGTCTCTCTTAATTCTTCATCAGTTATGTGATATACATTATACATGGTTTTGCAACATTAAAACTATCTCTCTTATAGATACTGTAATTTATTTTTAGGTAACAAAACAGGATTTTTGTTTGGAGAAGATAATTTTTGAAAGGGAAGGGAAGTTATAATTCAATCATATCTTCACAGCTGGATAGAAATTAATTTTAGTTGGTGTTAGAAAAATTAAGTGCTATAACATTTTTTTCTTTGAATAAATGGAATTTTAGCTCTGATAGTGAGTCTCTAGTGTCACCTGTCTTATTTTTTTTTTGCTGTACGCGGGCCTCTCACTGTTGCGGCCTCTCCCGTTGCGGTGCACAGGCTCCGGACGCGCAGGCTCAGCGGCCATGGCTCATGGGCCCAGCCGCTCCGCGGCATGTGGGATCTTCCTGGACCAGGGCACGAACCTGTGTCCCCTGCATCGGCAGGCAGACTCTCAACCACTGCGCCACCAGGGAAGCCCCACCTGTCTTATTTTAACAATTGGGAGAAACAGAGAGATATTCAAAGACACACAGGAGTTGTAACACAACTTAAGTCTCTTGACTTCTAATCCAGGGCATTTTTCACTACTTTTCATTCTTTCTCTAATTCTTTTAATTGTAAAATTATATCAGAAAGAACTAGTGTTATGGACTGAATGTTTATATCTCTCCCAAATTCATATGTTGAAGCCCTAACTCCCAATGTGACTATATCTGGAGATGGGGCCTTTATGGAAGCAATTAGGGTTACATGAGGTCATGAGGATGGGGCCCTGATGATGAGATTAGTGCCCCTGTATGAAGAGACACCAGAAAGCTTGCTGACTCTCTCTACGCTATGTAAGGACACAGTGAGAAGGGAGCTGTCTGCAAGCCAGGAAAAGAGCCATTATTAGAAAACCAAACATGCTGGCACCCTGATCTTGGAGTTGCAAGCTTCCAGAATGGTGAAAAAATAAATTTCTGTTTTTTAACCCATCCAGTGTATGGTATTTTGTTATGGTAGCTCAAGAAGTCTAATATAACCAATAAAAGAAAAAAATACTTTTTTGTAAATTGACCAAATTTGGCTATTTTCCCATTTATTTGGTGTTGTTGCAAGTTCTGACATTGCCTTAATGAAGTACAATTAGAAGGTGAGAAGGAAAACAGAAGTATCTTCATCTCAGCAGTGCATGCTGTTTCTACAACTCACAAATTCACATTTGTAGATAGAGTGTACTGCATGATTTTTTAAAAAAATAAATTTATTTATTTATTTAATTTTGGCTGCATTGGGTCTTCATTGCTGCATGCGGGCTTCCCCTAGTTGCGGTGAGTAGGGGCTACTCTTCGTTGTGGTGCACAGGCTTCTCATTGAGGTGGCTTCTCTTGTTGTGAAGCATGGGCTCTAGGTGTGCAGGCTTCAGTAGTTGTGGCACGAGGGTGCAATAGTTGTGGCTAGTGGTCTCTAGAGTGCAGTCTCAATAACTGTGGTGCACAGGCTTAGTTGCTCTGTGGCATGTGGGATCTTCCCGGACCAGGGCTCGAACCCATGTCTCCTGCACTGGCAGGCGGATTCTTAACCACTGTGCCCCCAGGGAAGTCCTGTACTGAATGATTTATGTGCACTTTCTACTCTTGCGCCTGCTCTAGAGATGGATCTTATGTACACAAAGATTAATTTTATTAAAAAGGATATTTATTATGCCTTAAAATTTCTCTTTCAAGTGAGAATATCTTATTCACTACTGAGCATTCAGGGCTAAATTAGGTGATTCCTTATTATCTTGGTCAAAAGGGTTAGTAGCAGAGGGAGTTTTGCATTTCTTATTCTGCAGGACACACATCCATGCTATTGCCCCAGCTTCCAATGAGATAAGAATTATCTGGAAGGGTAAAATTAGCTCTACAACTTCTACTCAACAAAGAAATCTGAACATTTAGAAAGGGACTAAAATCAAAACTGATGGTTTCTCTCCAAATTTTGATATGGGCTTTCTTCATTAAAAAAAAAAGTTCTTGATTTTCCTATTATAAGTCAAAACTGGATGGGTCATGTGTCTGGGGGGACATTGTGGTTAATGCTTGTATTGAGAATTACCAGGAAGGGCCAAGTTGATTTTGTTTAAATCCAAAGTAAATATGTATATAAGGTTATTGATTATGATAGAGAAATATCTGGAAAGATTTCAAAATATACTAGTTAATAGTGGTTATGTCTGGGAAGTGAGACTATTATCATATTTTATTTTTATAATTTATGTATATTTATGTTATCAAAATAATGTTAAAGCAAAGATAACCAGTAGGACTTTTTTAAAGCTTTTTTTAAAAAAGCTATAGCTTTAAAATCAGTGAGCTTTCAGCCAGAAATAAAACATATTTTCATTTGGAAAAAAAAGAGGCATTTAAGAAAGCAGCAATATGAACACACCTAGAATATAATATAGGTTATATTATAAAAAGAGACCCATAGAGCAAACACTAAACCTCCAACTTTCCAAAACACTTTTTTTTAGTGTTTTAGTGTTTTCTTCTGCAGTACAAGGGTGCTTGGGTATTAATAACAACAATGATACATCTTATCTAATAGGGTTTTATAGAGTATCAATTAAGAGACATTCTCTCATTTGAGCCCAATAAGAATACTCTCCAATAGGCAGGGCAAATATGGCTTTCTTCATCTTACTCATGTATTAGTTGGGGCTCACAAAAATTAAGTGACTTGTCCAGACTGAAAGAATTAGAAATGGCTGAGTCAGAAGTAGAAACAAAGTCCAGTGTTTTTTCCAGTATAGAACTCTGGATTCACTATCACCACGTACTCACCTCCCACTCACTTGAATATTTCATCAGGTTTTCATCTCAACCAGTCCAGTGGACTTGACCTTATGAAGGTCACTGTGGAACTCCATCTTGCCTTATCAATGGTCAATTTTGAGTCCTTATTTTACTTGACCTCTTGGCAACACTCTTTCTTCAAAATTAAAAAAAAGGAAAAACTTAAAAAAATAGATATATATGGACATGCCATAAAATTCACAAGGTACAAGAGGAATAAACTGAGAATAAGTCTCTATTCTACCTCACACAGTTCTCATGCCTGGAGGCAACCTTATAACCAGATTATTGTGTATCCTTTCAGAGATATTCTAGGTATATACAAATATATATGTACCTATATTCTTTTATTTTCTTATAAAAGATATAGGTAACATAATAAAGATACTAATCTAAACTTTGACTTGTTTCACTTAATCACATGTCTTCAGGAGCCTTCCATATAGTACCTATAAATCTGCCTTGTTCTTTTTAATAGCTGAATAGTATTCTGGGATGAGCCATAATTTATTTAACCAGTTGTCATAATTTTATTATATTTATTTCAGGATGAGTCACAACTTATTTAACTAGTTCCCTAGTGATTGTTTCTGACCTTTTGCTATTGAATATAATTCTTCAGTGTATATCCTTGTACATTTATCATTTTTGCACATGTATAAATATACTATAGGATCAATTCCCAGGAGTAGAATTGATTGGTCAAAAAGTATATTTACTCTTAAAATTTTGTTATTGTCAAGTTGCTCTCCAAAGAGAATGTGCCAATTTATGAAACCCATCTACAATATATGACTGTTTCC
>NW_006781329.1:1193497-1220353 GCF_000442215.2 Lipotes vexillifer
AATATAGTATGTTATTAAACTTTTTAATCTTTGTTAATCTGATGGGTGAACAATGATATTGCAATGATGTTTAAATTTTGTCTTATTATGAAGGAGATTGACTATCTTTTCTTTTCCAAGAGCCATTTGCATTTTATTTTATATGAACTGTATTTTCCTATCTTGTACTCATTTGTTTTCTTCTGGATACTGTATAATTCTTGATTTCTCACCCTCCTGGTTTTCTTGCTGCCAGACTGGTTGCTCCTTCTCAGTGTCTTGTGCTGGGTGTTCCTCTTTAATAGACCTCTGAATGACAGAATGCCCCAGGGCTCAGTCTCCAACCCTCTTTTCTTTATCTTCTACTCATTATCAAGTGATCTAAGAGAGAGTGCTCCCAAACTTACACCTCCAACTCCAGTCTCTTCCTCAGACTTTTGTCTAACTGCCTGTGCAACGTCTCCACCGAGGTGTCTAACAGGCATCTCAAATTTAACATGCCTGAAGTATAACTCCTGATTAACCTCCTTTCTTTCCAAGTTTTCTCCCATTTCAGTAAAGAAAACTGCCATTCCACCAGTTGAGCAAGCTAAAACAAGAGTCATCCTTGATTTCTGTCTCACTCCCAATAGCCAATTCATCAGTATTGGCCGGCTCTACCTTTATATTATATATCTTGAAACCTACCAATTCTGACTACTACTACTGCTATTACCACTTGTACTACTGCTGCTGCTTCCACTACACCAACCTGGTCCAATCAACATCATTACTTATCTAGATGACTGCAATAGCCTCCAGTTCCCAATCTTGTCTCCTTTCTTTATATATTTTCCCACAACATTCAGAAAAATCTTTTAACAAATTGGATCATGTCATTTCTCTATGAAAAGTATCCAATGACTTTCTATTATACTTACAACAAATTCCCAAACCCTAGGTTTGGACTATGTGATCTGGACTCTACATAGCTCTGTGATTTTACCTCTTGCCATCCCTCCATCACCCACGCTCCTGTAGTTTCTAAACTGGCATTCTTGCTATTCTTTGAACACACTAAGCTCACTCTCTTCTCAGAACCTCTACATTTGCTGTTTCTTTGGTTAGAATGCTCTTCCCCAGATTACTGCATACCTTGCTTCCTCTTCCATTTTGGTCTCAAGCATCACCCCAGAGAGATCAGCCAATCTGAACTATCTCCTTTGTCACTCTCTATGCCTTTATCTTGCTTTATTTTTCTTTATATCTGTCATTTCCTGAATTATATTACATATTTATTTGATTATTGTCCATTTCTCCCAATTTGTCATATGTCCCAAGAGGTCAGAATTTTTAGTTCACTCACAGAAATATCTCCAGCACCAAAATAATTCCTGGCACATAGCAGGCACTCAATAAATATTTACTGAATGATTGTTGGGTAATTACACATTTCAAAAAGCTCAGACTAAGCTCTGAAGTACCAAGTAAAATGTACTTTAACCCCAAATTTAACTGCAACCCCCCTCCTTTCCTTTCCCCTCTCTCCCTCCCCCCTTCCCTTCCTTCCTTCCATAATTTTTTTTTTTTTTTTTTTTTTTTTTTTTTTTTTTGCGGTATGTGGGCCTCTCACTGTTGTGGCCTCTCCTGTTGCGGAGCACAGGCTCCGGACGAGCAGGCTCAGCGGCCATGGCTCACGGGCCCAGCCGCTCCACGGCATGTGGGATCTTCCCAGACCGGGGCACGAACCCGTATCCCCTGCATCGGCAGGCGGACTCTCAACCACTGCGCCACCAGGGAAGCCCCATAATTTTTTTATTAATTTTTTTATACAGCAGGTTCTTATTAGTCATCAATTTTATACACATCACTGTATACATGTCAATACCAATCGCCCAATTCATCACACCACCACCACCACCCTCCCGCCGCTTTCCCCCCTTGGTGTCCGTACGTTTGTTCTCTACATCTGTGTCTCAACTTCTGCCCCGCAAACCGTTCATCTGTACCATTTTTCTAGGTTCCACATATATGCGTTAATATACGATATTTGTTTTTCTCTTTCTGACTTACTTCATGCTGTATGACAGTCTCTAAATCCATCCACGTCTCAACAAATGACCTAATTTCATTCCTTTTTATGGCTGAGTAATATCCCATTGTATATACGTACCACAACTTCTTTAGCCATTTGTCTGTCGATGGGCATTTAGGTTGCTTCCATGACCTGGCTATTGTAAATAGTGCTGCAATGAACATTGTGGAGCATGTGTCTTTTTGAATTATGGTTTTCTCTGGGTATATGCCCAGTAGTGGGATTACTGGATCATATGGTAATTCTATTTTTAGTTTTTTAAGGAACCTTCATACTATTGAGCTGCTTGAGCTGTTTATATATTTTGGAGATTAATCCTTTGTCCGTTGATTCATTTGCGAATATTTTCTCCCATTCTGAGGGTTGTCTTTTTGCCTTGTTTATGGTTTCCTTTGCTGTGCAAAAGCTTTGAAGTTTCATTAGGTCCCATTTGTTTATTTTTGTTTTTATTTCCATTACTCTAGGAGGTGGATCAAAAAAGATCTTGCTGTGATTTATGTCAAAGAGTGTTCTTCCTATGTTTTCCTCTAAGAGTTTTATAGTGTCTGGTCTTACATTTAGGTCTCTAATCCATTTTGAGTTTATTTTTGTGTACGGTGTTAGGAAGTGTTCTAATTTCATTCTTTTACATGTAGCTGTCCAGTTTTCCCAGCACCACTTATTGAAAAGACTCTCTTTTCTCCATTGTATATCCTTGCCTCCTTTGTCATAGATTAGTTGACCATAGGTGCATGGGTTAATCTCTGGGCTTTCTATCTTGTTCCATTGATCTATGTTTCTGTTTTAGTGCCAGTACCATATTGTCTTGATTACTGTAGCTTTATAGTATAGTCTGAAGTCAGAGAGTCTGATTCCTCCAGCTCCGGTTTTTTCCCTCAAGACTCCTTTGGCTATTCGGGGTCTTTTGTGTTTCCATACAAATTTTAAGACTTTTTTGTTCTAGTTCTGTAAAAAATGCCATTGGTAATTTGACAGGGATTGCATTGAATCTATAGATTGCTTTCAGTAACATAGTCATTTTCACAATATTGATTCTTCCAACCCAAGAACATGGTATATCTCTCCATCTGTTGGTATCATCTTTAATTTCTCTCATCAGTGTCTTATAGTTTTCTGAGTACAGGTCTTTTGTCTCCCTAGGTAGGTTTATGCCTAGGTATTTTATTCTTTTTGTTGCAATGGTAAATGGGAGTGTTTCCTTAATTTCTCTTTCAGAGTTTTCATCATTAGTGTATAGGAATGCAAGAGATTTCTGTACATTAATTTTGTATCCTGCAACTTTACCAAATTCATTGATTAGCTCTAGTAGTTTTCTGGTGGCATCTTTAGGATTCTCTATGTATAGTATCATGTCATCTGCAGACAGTGACAGATTTACTTCTTCTTTTCCAATTTGTATTCCTTTTATCTCTTTTTCTTTTCTGATTGCTGTGGCTAGGACTTCCAAAACTACGTTGAATAATAGTGGCAAGAGTGATCTTAGAGGAAATGCTTTCAGTTTTTCACCATTGAGAATGATGTTTGCTGTGGTTTTGTCATATATGGCCTTTATTATGTTGAGGTAGGTTCCCTCTATGCCTACTCTCTGGAGAGTTTTTATCATAAATGGGTGTTGAATTTTGTCAAAAGATTTTTCTGCATCTATTGAGATGATCATATGGTTTTTATTCTTCAATTTGTTAATATGGTGTATCACATTGATTGATTTGCATATATTGAGAAATCCTTGTATCCCTGGGATAAACCCCACTTGATCGTGGTGTATGATCCTTTTAATGTGTTGTTGGAGTCTGTTTGCTAGTATTTTGTTGAGGATTTTTGCATCTATATTCATCAGTGATAGTGGTCTGTAATTTTCTTTTTCTGTAGTATCTTTATCTGGTTTTGGTATCAGGGTGATGGTGGCCTCATAGAATGAGTTTGGGTGTGTTCCTTCCTCTGCAATTTTTTGGAAGAGTTTGAGAAGGATGGGTGTTAGCTCTTCTCTAAATGTTTGATAGAATTCACCTGTGAAGCCATCTGGTCCTGGACTTTTGCTTGTTGGAAGATTTTTAATCACTGTTTCAATTTCATTACTTGTGATTGGACTGTTCATATTTTCTGTTTCTTCCGGGTTCAGTCCTGGAAGGTTATACCTTTCTTAGAATTTGACCATTTCTTCCATGTTGTCCATTTTATTGGCATAGAGTTGCTTGTAGTAGTCTCTTAGGATGCTTTGTATTTCTGCATTTCTCTTGTAACTTCTCCTTCTTCATTCTAATTTTATTGATTTGAATCTTCTCCCTCTTTTTCTTGAGGAGTCTGGCTAACGGTTTATCAATTTTGTTTATCTTCTCAAAGAACCAGCTTTTAGTTTTATTGAACTTTGCTATTGTTTTCTTTGTTTCTATTTCATTGATTTCTGCTCTGTTCTTTATGATTTCTTTTCTTCTGCTAACTTGGGTTTTGTTTGTTCTTCTTTCTCTAGTTCCTTTAGGTGTAAGGTTCGATTGTTTATTTGAGATTTTTGTTGTTTCTTGAGGTAGGCTTGTATAGCTATAAACTTCCCTCTTAGAACTGCTTTTGCTGCATCCCATAGGTTTTGGATCATCGTGTTTTCATTCTCATTTGTCTCTAGGTATTTTTTGATTTCCTCTTTGATTTCTTCAGTGATCTCTTGGTTATTTAGTAACGTATGGTTTAGCCTCCATGTGTTTGTGGTTTTTTATGTTTTTCCCCAGTAATTCATTTCTAATCTCATAGCGTTGTGGTCAGAAAAGATGCTTGATATGATTTCAATTTTCTTAAATTTACTGAGGCTTGATTTGCGACCCAAGATGTGATCTATCCTCGAGAATGTTAAGTGTGCACTTGAGAAGAAAGTGTAATCTGCTGTTTTTGGATGGAATGTCCTATAAATATCAATTAAATCTATCTGGTCTATTGTGTCATTTAAAGCTTCTGTTTCCTTATTTATTTTCATTTTGGATAATCTGTCCATTGGTGTAAGTGAGGTGTTAAAGTCCCCCACTATTATTGTGTTACTGTCGATTTCCTCTTTTATAGCTGTTAGCAGTTGCCTTATGTATTGAGGTGCTCCTATGTTGCGTGCATATATATTTATAATTGTTATATATTTTTCTTGGATTGATCCCTTGATCATTATGTAGTGTCCTTCCTTGTCTCTTGTAACATTCTTTATTTTAAAGTCTATTTTATCTGATATGAGTATTCCTACTCCAGCTTTCTTTTGATTTAGATTTGCATGGAATTTCTTTTTCCATCCCCTCACTTTCAGTCTGTATGCTTCCCTAGGTCTGAAGTGGGTCTCTTGTAGACAGCATATATATGGGTCTTGTTTTTGTATCCATTCAGCACGCCTGTATCTTTTGGTTGGAGCATTTAATCCATTCACATTTAAGGTAATTATCGATATGTATGTTCCTATGACCATTTTCTGAATTGTTTGGGGTTTGTTTTTGTAGGTCCTTTCTTCTCTTGTGTTTCCCACTTAGAGAAGTTCCTTTAGCGTTTGTTGTAGAGCTGGTTTGGTGGTGCTGAATTCTCTTAGCTTTTGCTTGTCTGTAAAGCTTTTGATTTCTCCATCGAATCTGAATGAGATCCTTGCCGGGTAATCTTGGTTGTAGGTTCTTCCCTTTCATCACTATAAGTATATCATGCCACTCCCTTCTGGCTAGTAGAGTTTCTGCTGAGAAATTCTGTTAACCTTATGGGAGTTCCCTTGTATGTTATTTGTCGTTTTTCCCTTACTGCTTTTAATAATTTTTCTTTGTCTTTAATTTTTGCCAATTTGATTACTATGTGTCTCGGCGTGTTTCTCCTTGGGTTTATCCTGTATGGGGCTCGCTGCACTCCCTGGACTTGGGTGCCTATTTCCTTTCCCATGTTAGGGATGTTTTCAATTATAATCTCTTCAAATATTTTCTCGGGCCCTTTCTCTCTCTCTTCTCCTTCTGGGACCCCTATAATGTGCATGTTGTTGTGTTTAATGTTGTCCTAGACGTCTCTCAGCCTGTCTTCATTTCTTTTTATTCTTTTTTCTTTATTCTGTTCCGCAGCAGTGAATTCCACCATTCTGTCTTCCAGGTCACTTATCCGTTCTTCTGTCTCAGTTATTCTGCTTTTGATTCCTTCTAGTGTAGTTTTCATTTCAGTTATTGTATTGTTCATCTCTGTTTGTTTGTTCTTTAACTCTTCGAGGTCTTTGTTAAACATTTCTTGCATCTTCTCGATCTTTGCCTCCATTCTTTTTCCGAGGTCCTGGATCATCTTCACTATCATTATTCTGAATTCTTTTTCTGGAGGGTTGCCTATCTCCACTTCATTTAGTTGTTTTTCTGGGGTTTTATCTTGTTCCTTCATCTGGTACATAGCCCTCTGCCTTTTCATCTTGTCTATCTTTCTGTGAATGTGGTTTTTGTTCCATATGGTGCAGGACTGTAGTTCTTGCTTCTGCTGTCCCCTTCCATAATTTTTAATTTCAAGAATATACAGTGTACTTAATTTAAGCCATGGCACATTACTGAGATATACATTTTTAAGCTATCATATATTACTGCAATATAAAGTTTTTTTCTTTAATACTGAAGAAATCTTTCCAATATTTCAGATTTGTGGTGAGGTGAGCCAGGAACATGTGTTGGAAGGAATTTGGAAGAGAGGAAATCAGTGTTATTTTCAACTCCCCCATTGGTTAAAGTAACCACTGTGGTCAAGTTAGTCTTATGTCTCAGAGCATTTTAATATCTGTAGTAAGAAGTTATTAGCAACATAAATTTTAAAAAGATCCACTCTTACTGAGTGCTTATTTTGTTCCATTCATAATAGTACCTTTGAGGTAGATACTATTTTTATTCCCATTTTAAAGGTGAGTCACAGGGCGTTATTCATGGCTAGTAAGTAGAGGAATCAGGCCATCTGTTTGACCAAAACCTGAATGGTTGTAGAATGTTCTTAAAACTACTGAAACAATTCCTATTTTTCACTTCCACCTCTGACAGTTTTATCCATGTGCAGAGGTACAGTGTGTGTTCTCACATGGATCAGAGAATCACTCACCACATGCTCCAGTTTCATTGTATAACACTGGCAGGTAGCTGAAATAACCCATGGAGAAGTGTGCTTGATCTAAAGATTCGTGGTTGCCAAGAGATTCTCATTGCCTATTAGATTGGGAATATTTTGAGAGACATTCAGGACTCACTTATTCATCTCTGTATCTATAGCACTCAGAATAGGACCCAGTATGTAGCAGGTATTCAATTAATGTTGGTTGGATGACTAAATGAATGACCTGACTATAGCAGGAGGTGGTAGGCATCATGCTAGTGAAGCTAATGATTCATTAACCACAAATCATACATTCGGCATATATTTATTAAGTGTCTAGAGCATAAGCTCACCTAACAGTCTGCATTCCAGGTGATTTCAATTTTAGCAGAGAGTACAATGTTCTTGAGCAGACCATTCATTCCTCGACTCCACAGTTCCTTTAATTTTCAGATGGAGCCACTGCATTAAGTCTGCTATCTTGAGCCTATTTTTTATTAGAGACATTTTTCTTAGAGGATTGATCCAAGAGCTCAAAATTTATGCTTTCTAGTCCACCTCCTACCTTCTGTGGTAAGGCTAATATCCAGGCTCTTGTTTTGCTTCAGTACCCAATTCCAGTAACCGAGTGAGTCCTTGTCTTCCTAGGTCTACCTTGATAGTTTGCTTGATATAGCATTTGCTCTAGGATGTATTTTTTTTTTTTATATCTTTGTTGGAGTATAATTGCTTTACAATGTTGTGTTAGCTTCTGCTGTATAACAAAGTGAATCAGCTATATGTATACATATATCCCCATATTGCCTCCCTCTTGAGCCTTCCTCCCACCCTCCCTATTAGGATGTATTTTAATTTAGACACTTTTCTGGGTTACTAGAGTCCTCCCTCTGGTACCCATCCCCTGTGGCTGAATACTTGATACTAGATAGCAGACCAACCATCTCTTTTGCCAGATGTATGCCTGTTGCCTGCTGCCTAACTCCTTAAAACTTGCCCAACTTCCCAGATTTCCCTCTTTCCTGCCATGTCTGCATGGCAGACCTCCAGGTCTTGCCACCCCTGGTTTGGTTTGCCAGTCAACCTCCCACTGACTCCCTATTTAACTGCCCATATTGGGGCAGAAGGAATGAAAAAGTCAACTTGCATCTTTTTTTTTTAACCTGAAGGTGATGCCAGATGGAAAAATCATGGAGATTACTTTTCTCCTTCTTCCAGTTCACAAGTGCCATGGACATTAAGTGCTTTGAATGCTGTAGGTTGATTTCTGCCTGTGTTGAATTCTTACAACACATTCTGGATGTCCCAAGTTCACTCTCATCATTTAGATGTCCCATGTGAGTTAGTTGTCTCTTCCCAACAAGTTAGCAAGATTTTTGTGAATGTATATCTCAAGTTTTCTTATTCTAACATCAGTTCTAATATCAGTACCATTTTTGACCACTTATACTGTGCTGTGTGCTTGGTTTACATTAACTTAGTCATTAGAATAATCGTATAAGGAAGGTGTGAATATTCCTATATCACTGGAGAAGAAACAGAACGTGATGGGGTTGCAATCTGAATACATGTGTGTCCAGTTCCAAATGTTTTCTTCAACAACAAAATGCAGCACTGGGTTCAATCAATAAATAATCTTTGCCTTTGACTCTAGGAAAATATATTTAAAAATTATTTTTTCTCACATCCATCAGGATGGCTACTATCAAAAAACCAGAAAATAACAAGAATTAGTGGGAATACAGACAAACTGGAACCTGGGTGCGTTGTTGGTGGGAATGTTAAATGATGCAGCCACTATGGAAAACAGTATGGTGGTTCCCCCCAAAATTAAAAACAGAGTTACTATATGATCCAGCAAATTCACTTCTGGGTATATACCCCCCAAAACTGAAAATAGGGTCTCAAAGAGATATTTGTATACTTGTGTTTCTTGTATTCACAGCAGCTAAAATTTGAAAGCCACCCAAGGGTCCATTGATGGATAAGCAGATAAGCAAAATGTGGTATATACCTACAATGTAATATTATTTAGCCTTAAAATGGAAGGAAATTCTAACACATGTTATAACCTGGATGAACCTTGAGGATATTAGGCTAAGAAAAATAAGTCAGTCATAAAAATACTATATACCATTTACATGAGATATCTAGAGTAAGTCAAATTCATAGAAACAGGAAGTACAATGGTACTTGCCAGGGGCTGAGAGGAGGGGGAAAGGGAAGTTGTTGTTTAATAGGTTTCAGGTTTGCAAGACGAAAGCTCTGGAGATGTGCTGCATAACAATGTGAATGTATTTAACAGCATTGAACTTTACACTTAAAAAATGGTTAAGATGGTAAATTTTATGTTATGTGTATTTTACCAGAATTAAAATAAAAATTCTTACACGTAGAGGGTAGACTGAAATACTATATAAGTATTGTGCTATGTCCAACAATACATACACAATACATACATGTAATCTTGCTATTAAAGGAAGTAGTTCTAATAATGAGAATGCTGAAATTCTTACACAGTGCAGTTGTTCTAAATTCTGGACTTAAATTTTTACCATATTAAAAATCCATATGGGCAATTTTTACAAATATCACCATGGCGTTGAATAGCTGTTAAGAAAAACTGGTGAAAGCTCAAGACATTGTGTCATGTCTCTAAAACTTAGTTGGTGTTTTTCTTGGGGACACACATAAACATACATTATGTGATGCAGACACACAGCTACACCACACATATTCTGATTTTTAACTTACTCTAAAAATGTGTAATATTTAATGAGTCAGTACCTTCCCTGTGTGACAAATGTGCTTGTTTATACTTTCCTTTCTTATATATAAAAAAATTTTACATGGCTGGTACCAAATATCATGGTCAGACTTACCATATATTTCATTACATTTGAAAAGAATATCTTCTCTAGCTTATATAATATATGAAAAAATAGAAAAAAACTACATTTTGAGTGAGAAAATGCCTCTAACTTCATAGCTCTTTGGTATATTGAATAGATAGTCCCTTTATTTTCTATTAATAAAAGTTTATATTGTCTTGGTTATAATATCATGATGTATTATTTCTAGTTCTTAAAATGCCAAAAAGTTTGAAGTGTTTCAATTTCTATAGTGTAAATAGATACCTGTGACTTTGACAGGAAGCTGGGAAGTTTCCCTGCTCAAAGATATAGGCCTACTGTGGATATCTGAAATGTCACCAATAATGATCCATTGTTTTCTGTAAAGCTTTCCTCTCATTCAGTGGCTCTTTTCTAAACTGCAAATACTCCAGAAAGGAGTAATATACTGAGCAACTCACACCTTTTTATGAAATAATTGATCATATCCTTTCTATGATAGGAGGAGCTACAGGGGAAGTACTGACACAGGACCCATGAAAGAAAACTGGCTAAGGGACGTCCCGATCACGTAAAGTGAAGACTGCAGATTTTCTCTTCTACCTGAACAAAGAGCTGAGTTCCTTGTCCTTTTTAAAAATGAGCTTCTCAATTTTAAGTTTAAGTTTTGTGGATACAAGCAAAGTGAAATGAAAATCTGGGACAATTACCTAAATTATTTCATTTTTAAAAACCTTCATTAAGGCTAAACAGGGATTTTTGGCTTATATCATTCAACTGGACTAACTACATTAAAATTATCTAAAATTACCTTGCTCTCTATTTCACCTTATCTGTTTAGAGAGACAGACCTTATAGGCTGTGTCTGCTTTACCCTGTATGGATTGATTTGGGGCCAAAAAATTCAATTAATTCTATTCACAAAGGGCCGTCGTAGCACTGAGCAAACAGCAAAATGAATACTTCTGGTTTCTGGCTGCCCCATTCTACTGTCAAGTCTGGGAGGGTCTGAGCCCGATGTATTTAATGATCCCAGTTCCTCTGGTTCACTGTGTGTCTTCACGGGTTTTCACTTGGCATCTTATTTTAAATATATGCTATTCAAAAACTGTTTTGCCTTGGAACAATCAGCAGACCCAGTTAATTATTTTGGAAGCAAAGAAAGTAAATTGAGGCAGTGTGTTGCTAACTTACATCTACTGTGTGCTTACCATGCACTGGGCATTTATTATCTCATGAATCGGAAGGTTATTCCAAGAGGTGCAACACCTCCAACTCTACGCAGCTTGGCTCTTCAGCCCGTGTCTCAAGCACAGCTCTATGCTGAAAGGCAATGGAACACCCTGGTCAGTAGTGTGGGGTCCAGACTCTGGTTTACATAACTGTATGTACCTCAGTTTCCCTCTCTGTAAAATGAGGGTGATAACACTTCCTGTCGCATAGGGTTGTTGGGAGGATAGAGAGTAAAACATGAAAAACACTTAAAAGAGTGTCTGCACATAGTAAATTACTTAATAAATATTACCTATTATTATTAATGCCATTATTACTATAGTTCCTATAGTTAATGTAAGCAATCCTTCCCAAAGGGATTGTGTGGAAATCCCTGTATTTGTCACTAAATTTTCCCCTCCCCACCACACCTTTTATTCCCCCCGTGCACCACTCCCATCCACTCACCATTATACATTCTTAAAAATTAAGGTTGGGGCTTCCCTGGTGGCGCAGTGGTTGAGAATCTGCCTGCTCATGCAAGGGACACGGGTTCGAGCCCTGGTCTGGGTGGATCCCACATGCCGTGGAGCAACTAGGCCCGTGAGCCACAACTACTGAGCCTGCATATCTGGAGCATGTGCTCTGCAACAAGAGAGGCCGCGATAGTGAGACGCCCGCGCACCGCGATGAAGAGTGGCCCCTGCTTGCCACAGCTAGAGAAAGCCCTCACACAGAAACGAAGACCCAACACAGCAAAAATAAATTAATTAATTAATAAACTCCTACCCCCAACATCTTCTTTAAATAAAAAAAGAAGAAAGAAGTGGGTTCCCCCACTCCCACTGGCAACCCTTCCCTCCTCCACCAAGAAATGGCGGAAAGATATAGTCTAGGCATGTGGCTTTCTGACCATCTGAGCTGCTGCAGAAACAAAGCCTAGACAAACTAAGAAAAAGGTGATTAACTTAGCTCTTAGGTGATCCATCTGTCACAACTTGGTTATTGATATGAACTATATGATGGACATTTAAAAAAAAAATTAAGGTTGGCTTTGGGACTGAAAATTTAGGCAGAGTTATAAATCAAGATCAAATGAGCTATTTTGGTCCATGTGACAGTCACATGTTTATTTCTTATCTTTTTACTTAAAAAATGATCATAAATGTCATCATGATGATGGGATTTGTGTGGCACTTTATGGCGTTAGCATATTTTTATATTCATTATCTTATCTGATATAGCGACACTCTGTAAAAGATTGTGCAGATGAGACTTCCTTCAACAGAAATAATGTTGCAGAGAAGTTAAATCATTTGCAGAAAGCCTCCCCACTGGTGAGGCGTGGAAGGATGCTGTGACTCTGTGGAACCTGGGGCAGCAGAAGTTGAGGGAAGGAGCATGAGAAAAGTTTGGTATTAGCCTGGGAGTTTTGAGTTATTGGGATTGTCAATGTCAGGCCTAAGGCCAAGGGCATTCGTGAAGGAACCCTCAGAAGGAAAAAAAAAAAAGAGAGTGGACAAAAAGTCTAGGAAAGCAGAAAAGGGAAAGAAAAGCAAACCAGGAAAAGAGGTGGATAGACTGGGAAGCATACAGGGTGCTGACGGCAGTTTCTCCCAAGTTGCTGACTATTTGCATCTAAAAATGGAGGCTCCTCAACAAAACGATCTTTATCTAGGTCCTTAATTTCTCCTCCTGGCACTTAGTGTAGTATTGTTGAGTACCTAATGAATTGTTCTCTCTTGTGCAAAGGACTTCCACTACAGCAGCAACTGTGAGCTTAAATGATGGGAAATGGTGCATTTGTCCCATTGAGAAGAAATGAAGACCTCCTATGAAGTCAAGGAATTGGATGAAAATGATGGGTATTCTCTGGGGTGGTTGAAATTAGAGCTCTGTGGTCCGGAAAATAAACTGTTTCAGTACAGATACATTTATGGAAACATCAGTAAACACTGTGATTAAACTGCAGATAGGATTCCATCAGAGAGAACAATTCGAATAGTATACAAAGTTATTTTAAACCCCATTCATATTTGCAGGTAAAAAGTCCATTTTAATCAACCAGATGGCTTATTCAGAAGGTTTTGTTAAATTCAAAGTATGTTAAAGTAAAAATTTAGTGTCACGAGGTATGGAGAATTTACTTTTTTCCCCCTTGCTTCGGTGTGCACTCTGCAAATAACAGCTTATTAGCATTGGAAGTTTTGGTGGGGGCAGAGATTGCTTCATTCAAGAAACAATTATTAAGTAGCTATTGTGTGTTGAGCATTAGGCTTATGCTGAGGGTGTCCTGACAGAGTTTTTGCTCCTGAAGAGATTAAAATCTTTTGGAGATTAGAACACAGTGTGACAATGACAAGGGCTCCTAGAGAGACAAAATCAAAGGACTGTGGGAGCTCAGGGGAGGGGCAGTTGAGAGAATCAGCCTGATCTGTGCTCTAGCTCTATACCTGGTAGGAAGTGTTGGTGATGGTGATGAGCCATTCTCTGTAGAGAGCTGTGCATGTGCAAAGTTATAGAGATGGGAATATTCAGGAGTTGAGGATGCTGGCTGGAGTATAGATGGGGATTGGAAAAGGAGATGGGAGAAAAGATGAAGCTGGAATTGTAAGCAGAGTCTAATCTTAAAGGGTCTCGTATGGCATTCTAAAAGTTGGAAGTTTATTTGGAATGCCATGGGGGCACCATTTCAGGAATTTAAGCATCCCGTTAGCACTGGGGGCATAAAGAGCGGGCAAAAGATGGGAGTAAAAAGAGTGTGCTTAGATACAATTAGGTGATAAATTCTGCAGTTTAGATAAAGCCCTTTGGGCTGCCAGGTGAGGAATGGGTTGGAGGAGGGTGTGACTGAGGGCAGTCGGGGGTGACTGGAGGAGACTGCATGAGATGCCATGGCAGTAATGGAGAGAAGAGGACAGGTTTGAGCAACAATAAAGTGGAAGAGTTACTGGAACTTGGCGAGTGAGAAAGGAGAGTCTAGAAGACACAGGTTTCAGGCTGAGGATCCAGTGGTTTCTTTAAGGAGAAGGTGTGAGGGGGAAGATGATTTAAGACAGCTGCACTGGGGAAGTTCTGCTGAACAGAACTGAGCCGTTCTGTTGAAGATCTGTTGAAATTAGCATTGCCTGGAATGGTAAACATCTTGGTTTCCTGGTTCTGCCTTCTGGTAACTTCTCTAAAACTTCGGTTTTGACTGTCCTCTCACTCTACCCTATTGCTGTTTTCTTTCATCCTCACCTGGCCCTGCTAACGCTTCTTTCCCGATTGTCCTCAGCTCGCCTTCTCCAACCCACCCCTACTGAGATTCAGCAAACACCCACACTTATAACAGAGAGAACAAATACTGAACCAACATTTTTGTTAAATAGCTTGACCGCTTTGTGGGCAGGGATTTGTCAACACATCTGTTCTAAAGGATTTTCTTTTAATAGATTTTTTGTGTGTGTGTGGAAACCAGATCAGCAAAGCACTGTTACTATGGCCTACCCTTGGAGACCTGGAAATTGCTGTACTGAGCAGAGCTGATTAAATGGTATTTTACCTGTTTGGATTGAAACTCACAATCTGTTCTTGAAAATTGTTGCTATTATTTGGCCAAGGGTAATTGAGGATGGGAATATACCATTTGTTACATTCTAGGACTGAGATTTGTGATCTTTGTCTGTAGACATTAGACTCCCTCCTCAATCGGACAAATACAACCCGTGAATGTTGAAGGGGATCCATTCAGAACAGAAGGGACCATGGAACAGGGAGCACCAAAGCTGACTATCAGTGGAACGAGGGACACCATCAGATACAGAGCTAGGACACAGGTCGGGCAGATGACACTTGGATCCACCACCGACGAACTTGGAGAAACATAGTGTTTCTCAGACATACCCTTCTGTGATGCTGTGTAAGGGTTTTGCTTACAAATCCAAGAAAATCTGAAAGTTGGATCACCTGGATGTGTGAGTTCTGAAGTTGCTTGACCTAAGTGCTATCCCGCCTTAGGAAAGCAAAGGGATGAAGAGAGTCTGACAGCTCTAACACACTTTCACAGTGGAAAAGAGGCAAGGTCTGCCTGGTCTTCACCCAGAACATGGACAGACACCCTGTATCTACTACAGAGGTACTATAGTAGATAATTAAACTGTATCTGTCCAGGCAGCCTGACACAGGCAATTTAAGGGGAGAGACTCTAGCAGACAGGGGCCAGCTTGTCTGTGCCTCCATCTCTTGCTTCCCAGCAGGGTGACTTTGAGTAAATTACTTAAAACTATCCAAGCCTCACCTTTCTCTCTGTAGACAGAGAATAACATTACACACCACATAGGGTGGGGATGAAGAGTAACTGAGCTACTGTGCTTACTGTGCTTAGCATGTTGCTTGGAATGTAATGAAAGTTCAATAAATGTTAGCTGGTGTGATTAGTGGCTATCTGATGGGAAGATGCAGTTGGAACTAGAGAATTTCAACAAAGGGCTCTGTAATATAAAGATGTTTTCAGGACTTCCCTGGTGGCGCAGTGGATAAGACTCTGCACTCCCAATGCAGGGGGCCCGGGTTTAATCCCTGGTCAGGGAACTAGATCCCACATGCACCCCGCAACTAAGAGTTTGCATGCCACAACTAAGGAGCCTGCAAGCCCCAACTAAGGAGCCCTGGAGCTGCAGCTAAGGACCCCGCCTGCCACAACTAAGACCAAGTGCAAATAAATAAATAAATATATTTTTTAAAAACTTATAATGGAAAAGAATCCAAAAAAGAATAGATAGATATGTATAAAAAAAAAAGATGTTTTCATGTTATGGCATTAAGAAATTGGTCTTTGGGGATTTGGTTACAATGAATTTGCTACAAGGAATAATACTATAGTACAAAAGCATTCTTGGGGTTTGTAAAAGTCTTCTTGTTTTCCCTCTGCTCACTGTCACTATAACCAACAGTATTCTTTAAACTGCTCTCACTTAAAATCACTTTTAGTCTCTAGTTCTGATCACTCTTCACCCAAAAGCAATTAGCAACTTTCATAGGGAGTTTCCACATGACATGTGAAATGTCTGCCATAGAAGCCAGAATCCTGACTTTGGTTTGTCCATCTCTGGCTTCTCTTCTTTTCCTTCTTTCTTAACCTGCACTGCCAGGGAGATTAAGAATCTTCTGGAAGAGAATAGAGCAGTGGTCCTCAATTCTGACTGCATCATGATCAGTTAATAAAGGGTAGACACCCAGGTGCCTGATGCTGAACCTACAGAGGGTACCCTATGTAATTTACCACAGAGCACGCTGTGGTGTCCTTGTCAGATCAGAAGAAGTCAAGGACCACCCACAGCTGTATTAAGTAACCGAGAGACCTGTAAATATGCCGCTGTAGTTATGAGGTTCTGCGTGTGCCTCTTGGGGCCAGGGCTCCCATATAAGAATTGGTCCTGTTTGGACATCATTCTCTCGTACAGGTACTTTCTGACTTCATACGTGACCTCTGTCAGTTGCATTTCTTTGACTCAAAACTTTTCCTGTTGCTCTTTTACAAATGTATTAAATGGGAGAAATGTAGGATATGTGTTTTCCCTCCAATGTGAATACATTCTTTAAAACAGCCCTACAACAAAACTTGCTTCCATATTTAAAATAAATCTGTGAGGAGTTATCTGGGTAAAGAGAAGATGATCTCTTGTCTGCATGTCTCCTGGTAGATTTCCCCTTATTGGTCAGAAGTTCTTTTCTCTGGGGCAGTCTACTGTTTCAAGCTATCAAATGTACCCCCTCCTCCAACCCTAAACTTGGCTGTAATAGCTGAGGTTACAGACTGTTCCCTTGTGAGGAAAGCATGCCTCACTGGGGCTCTGCCTTTTAACAGTTTTTTTTTTTTTAACATCTTTATTGGAGTATAATTGCTTTATAATGTTGTGTTAGTTTCTGCTGTATAACAAACTGAATCAGCTATATGTATACATATATCCCCATATCCCCTCCCTCTTGCGTCTCCCTCCCACCCTCTGTATCCCACCCCTCTAGGTGGTCACAAAGCACCGAGCTGATCCCCCTGTGCTATGCAGCTGCTTCTCACTAGCTATCTTTTTACATTTGGTACTGTATATATGTCCGTGCCACTCTCTCACTTCTTCCCAGCTTACCCTTCCCTCTCCCTGTGTCCTTAAGTCCATTCTGTACATCTGCGTCTTTATTCTTGCCCTGTCCCTAGGTTCTTCAGAACCATTTTCTTTTGTTTTTAGATTCCATATATATGTGTTAGCATACGGTATTTTTCTCTTTCTGACTTACTTCACTCTGTATGACAGACTCTAGGTCCATTCACCTCACTACAAATAACTCAATTTCGTTTATTTTTATGGCTGAGTAATAATCCATTGTATATATGTGCTATATCTTCTTTATCGTGCCTTTTAACAGTTTAATGCTAGCATCTATCAAAGCTAGAGCTGTTTCCTTATTATGACGTTTACTCACAGGTAAATTTTAAGGTGAAAATGTTTTTGTCGGTACTAATTTGAAGGTTGTCATTTTTTCCCATAAATTTTGTTGCATTTCCTTTTTGCCCCAGATTAAAATAGACTTGTGAGCTTTTCTCAAAAAGTGTTCCTTCATTCCAGGGTGTTTATAAGTGTTACTGGAAAGGGAAAATGTTTCCTGGTGAAAAAAGATTGGGGAAATGCTAGAAAAACAAGTTGGTTTCTTCTCTACAGGACTTATCAGAGCATTTAACAAGGTCATATTCATTGTGTGAGCAATATTTTCCTCAAATTATTTTCCCATGAAACTCTTTTTATCAAAGAGCATCTCTGAAGACTAGGTTTTGGGGAAACTTCTTTGGTAAATGGTGTCCTAAATTTCTTAAACAAGAACTGTAGAACAGGAGAGAAAAGATACATATCCTGAAACAAAAATTGGTACACATGATCTGACATGTTCTCTGACAATAGGACAATTTGAAATTGGATCTGCCTCAAATAATCCAGAACTTTTGATCAATGTGTACCTCATGCTAAGAGGTGATGGGAGATGGCATAGCCCTGGCCAACTTTGCCATGCAGCCATCTGAAGAAAAAGGTCTTTGATATTATTCGCAGCAGTTGGCAGCATCATTGATAAAGTGGGTGCAAAATACTAAAAACAGGGTGATACAGACTAATCCTACAATCCTAACACTGCTGCCTAGGGAGTTAAGAGATTTGGAGCAAAAACCATGAGACCGTTCCAAAATAGGCATGGCGTTAAATTGCACCAGAGATAAGTAGGCAAGATATAAAGTGTGGGACAGCTGTTGTGGCTGATACTGCTCAGTAGACAGGCAGAACTATTAGATCCTCTCCTTGGTTAGCACCAGGGTAGCAACCATTAAGAAGGAATCACATTCACGTTGTTCCTGTTCAAAGCAACTAATGATTCACTCAACAAATATTTATTGGGTGCCTACAAAGTAGTAGACTCTGTCCTGGTCACTTGGGCTAGGGAGATGACAAAATAAAGTCCCTGATCTAGTATGTCTGCTATGTAGTTTAATCTTTACACTGTCTCCATTTAATAGAAGAGAAAACTATAAGAGATTGAGACTGCAGATTTTCAACTCTGGAAGGTATCTCAGAAAACATTTTTATTCAAACTCTTCATTTTACACATGAAGAGATAAGTTTAAAGGGTTACTCTTTTTGATTGAAAACAGTGACAGTGAGGATGAAAAACCAGGGCTTCTGCTTTCCAATTTTGGTCTCTCCCTGGTGCCGTACGCTGCTTAGAAAACTGATACAGATTTGTACGAGGTAGGTAGTTAGTAAAGGTGTGATTCTCAGAGAGTGACCACAGTCTCTGCCCTAACACACTAGGAATTTGACACTATCAGCTCAAGCTGCTAACTGAAAATCCAAAAGCAGCAGTGGCTTGAGGACCATGCCAAATAATATTTCTTAGGGTAAAGGGGGGAAGGGATGCCCCATTAACTGAGAAAGATGAAGCAAATGGTCCCAGAACTCCTGCTTGCATTTTGCTGGATTATGAAAGCACAGTGAATGTGCTCCAGTTTAAATTTGGCCAGACGCTGGGGGATAAAGTTTCATGACACAAGGGATTGGTATTGCAATCCTTGTAAGTTCCCCATGAGAAGATGGAACTCTTACATGTCATTACATGTAAGGAGGAGATTTAAGAACCATATTCCTGTTATAAACAGTATTAGAAATAGTATTTTATTTCCCCTTGATTGCAACACTAAACCTAGGAATGTCAAGGGAGAGAATGTACTTCATTGAATGCAGAAAACTTGATTAAAAAAGCCTTAATTGGTGAAAATGTATCAAAGCATATGAAGCAAATAGCACAAATTTCATATTTCAATGTTCTTTTTTGATTTGGGTTACCTGAGTAGATATTAGATTGACTGATTGAATGGATGAACGAAAGGGGGATTTGATGAATATCAATCAACAGACATGTATTAAGCATCTACTATGTGCAGTACACCATTAGATAGTAAGAAATATAAAGATGAACAAATCCTGATCCCTAAGAGATGACAAATGCTGTAATACAAGGATGAACATATTCATGTTCGTTAAAGAAGTATGGCATGTTTGGGAGAGCAAAATTATTTCTCACGATGGGAAATATAATTAAAAAAAACAGTGAGCAAACATTTGTTGCCTATGAGAATGCGGGGTCTTAAGAACTCAGTTAGACATATGCCACTGAAATTATGGAAGCACATGACTTACCTTTTGGAAATTTAATTTGGTATGGATGGTATGATTCAAAATACCATTTGCAGTATGACCTATAATAATAGTTGTTATTTTTTGAGATGATGTTATATAGGCCCAGAACCTTCTGAAGTTGGTTCTGACAATTATAAAGGAACAGTTAGCTCCTTTGCAGACAGCAAGCTCACCATCCTTGCATACTTGTATCTAAAATAGTCCTAAAATTCTCTTTATTGCCACTACACTGTTTCCCAAAATGAAGCATGAGATCATGGTAGTATTTAGTTATTGGTTCAGTTTCCTGTCTTCTTAGATCTTTTTAAAGCTCCTACATCCTTACAGAATGACCTCCTAGCTTAATGTCTGATCACATGATCAGCTATTTACAAAGTGCTGGTGTTCTAATTTGATTCCTTTAGATAACATAAGAGGACATTTAGTTGTATGGTCTGTGGTAAGTATAATTTATTTCATACTCTCAGAGTCTTCTGAGACTGTGCAATGGCAGAAAGCAGACAAACTAAATAGTAATATTTTATAAGAAATTAAGTCAACTCTTCTGTAAAGGAATTTCTTTCAACTATTTTCCCGTATTGATTTTACAGTTCTAAATAAAATAAATAAAATTCAGCCAGTGAATTTGGCCATGTTTTGTTAACTTTATTATAAAAATATATTGTGTCTAGGTATTACAAATATCACATTTTATTTGCATAGGAATATATGCATTTAAAAATAAAAAAATGTTTGATTTGTACTTACAATATTTGTAGTATTAGTTACTAAAATTCTCATCTTAGAACCCATGGCTGAAAGCTCCTTTAAGGCAAACCTGTTAAAAATGAGTCCCTAACTTTATTGCAAACCTATTATGCATACATAATGCATTCCACACTCTTGCAAGATGCAAGTCACTACTCCCCAATAACATTCTTACATAGAACATTACATTTTTTTTCTTTGCAGGAATGAAAAATCCCCCTGAGTTTGCATTATCTTGTTTTGTGAAAGTTTGGTGACTTTTACCTTTGACCTTAGACATCTGGTTGTGATTTTACTGAAAAGATGTAGCACATTATTCTTATGCAAGTCTCCATGAGTGGCTATCTTTGTTCTCAGTTCTCAACAGGAACAAGTAAATACTGCAGGATGAGTTATTTTTAAAGGTTTTTAAATAGTGTTTGTTATTTCAAGGCATTAACGAGTAAAACTTCTTAGAAAATACTGGTCAGCTGTGTTTATTGCCTATGTCAACACGCTTGTCATTTTGAGAAAGTGTCATAATCCTAGAAGAAAATGGTTTGTACTCCTTGAGTCAGATTTTAATCTGAGAAGTGTTCTGTGTATCATTGTGTATCTCTCAAAGGATCTGTGGCTGCACACCTGTAAGCATCTTGCTTCTTATAGCAGAGCGCATGCATGTTGGGAAGGCTTAGATTCGTTTCTTCGCAGTGCAAATTGGGTACTAATATGGAAAAATGGAAGGGTCCTTATCCACTTGTATTTTTTCCCCTTTTTTCCTTGCCATCATCTTTACATTGTTGAAATACTTAGGGCAAGCCAGTTATACTGAAGGGTATAGACCGAACACAGAGACCTGGAATCCAGGCTTGGATTTGCCCACAAGCAGCTATTGGACTTTGAACTTAAACTTCCTGAGCCTCAGTGTCTGAAATGAAAGATTTGTTAACAGGGGGCTCATGGCTTAAATCTAAAGTGCACAGGTGTTTTGTTTGGGCTACATATTGTTTTAAAAGTCAGGACATTTTACCTAAGATTTCTAGTATCTCTTAAGAAATGGAAAGATGTGGCAACATGGAGCCTGCATTCTCAAATAGCAACAACTTCTTGGGCCCTGTAGCTTCCTTGGTTTGCCATCCTTGCACTTGATTAGGTTTTGTTCCCTTGATCTTCTAAAATGGTATGACTCTTTACGCTTTGTTTCAAGGAACATGGTGGGAAAAGTTTAGTTCCTCTTAAAATTCATTAGACTTGTTACTTTTTGTTGCCTTACAATGTCTTAGCTTTCCTGTGATTCCATTCTGACCTCACACACTTACAAAGGATACAGCACTGCACCTATGTATGGCCTGTCCTTCTCTGTCCCCTCTTTATGGCCAACAGTAGGGGAATAACGTTGGCTTTATTTTTCATACCTCCATTTAAATTTTCTCCTTCCATGATTTTACTTCCAGATAGGTAATGTAAAATAACTTACTGTCATTTCTGTGAAAATTAGAGAAACAATAACTTTCTACTCATGAAATCCAGAAAGTATGTGGAACTGAGAATAGAATAGTAAATCTCACTTTCTGAAGCTGTGCTTGTTCACATTTTTTGGTTACCACACTGTATCTAATCAGATTTTTGCAAAGCAATGCTATGCATGCAACAATTCTCCTATAACTCTCTTTGGAGACACAGCCCAGCTGCTGTGGTGAGGGTTAGCTGCTTCTTATGGCTTGGGATGATCTTTCATTAAAAATCACAGATGGTAGTATATCCTTCTCACCATAAGAAATGATATAAGCTTTGGTCAGGTGAAGGAAGAATGTATGACCATGAAGAACTTCTTCAAGTAAAATATCCCTGAATCATGTCCAATTGTCAAGTATCTTCAGTTGAATCTTCATCCCTGATTCTTGGTGAGAATCAATATAGTCAATAAAAATCCAGGGTAGTAAAATAACCTTGGATCTATATGGAGGGGGCAGGGGGAGAATGATCAGTAAAAGGAGTTTATTTCTGGTTGATTTATTAAGAATTGAATTTGTGTAGAAAAAATATAAGTAGTAACATTCTAGAGATGGTTTAGAGAAAGTCAATACCCATTTGCTAAAATAAAGTATTGGCTTCTTATTAGGTTCTTACAACATGGCTACTCTTCCACAGCTGTAGAGCAAAGCAAATGTTGCATTCTAGTCAAATGTGTTCACTGAAGAGCTTGGTTACTGACAGCTAAGGACCATCTAAAGATAAAGAACATTTTGTGAGATGATTCTCTTTCACCTGCTGATTAAACTGTGAAAAATCTGTGAGCCCAAATGCAAATTTCCCTGTTCCTGTTCTACTGGACAAGCTCCCAGGACTAGACTAGAGCTAATGCAAATTAGAGAATTTCCACCAGTTGATTCAGGGAAATAGCTAGCTTGAAACACAAACCTCTTGGCAATGAGGTCCTGCAGAAAAATACAGAAATAGGAGCTTTGATTCTGTTAAGGAACATAGAGGGCAATAAGGTTCCTTACTATAGAATTATTTCTCTATGTAGGGAGCAGATTGACCAGATTCTCAATTTGTGACTTTATTCTCTCTCTTTTCCTCCTCATCTCTTGCCTGGTTTCTCTTTGCTCATTGTTGACTACCTGTTGAAAGTGAAACAGAACACCTTAGGGTAGACTCTCTTTTGCAGTATGTGCTTTTGCAGTATGCATTTTCCTAAGTCCCTCATTGGGAAATTCATTCCAAAAGAATGTTGAAAGCATAAGGGGATACATTTTGTGAGACACACAGGCAACCAATAACTTGGGTAGAAAAGACTGGTGAATTGATCTCTGCTTCATATCTGACTAAACTTTTAAAAAAATTCCATGGAAAGTGGGTGGAATATTTAAAATATCTTGTTACAAAAACCCAGACACGATTCCACAAAAGACAAAAATGTCTGGAGGCATTTTTTTGTGAATGTTAATCTCAAGCCCTTTCATATCCAGTCATGATTGGGCTCCAGGAGTTCCTTAATAATGTAAGGAATTTGGTAAATTCTTGTAACAAGTTGTTCTCTGATGTCTTCGGAGCCCTCGTGATCTGCTATGGGATCATCATCTGCCAAACTGTTCAGGAAGGGTAACTATCAGTCCTGGGCAAACATTTAAAAAATGAATTAGCAATTAACAAAATAGGGGTGGGGCTAGAGACTATTTTATAAGCTTCATTTATATTTAAGCTTGAAAGGGGACTTGGGCCAGATGGGCTAACACCTTCATTTTACAGATGAGAAAACTGAAGACCAAAGAATGTAAATGCCACAATTTAGGTTACATAACAGCTGTAGAACCAGAATGAATTCTTGATTCCCAGCCCAAGGTTTTGTTATTAGGGCCTGCTGCCTTACAGTTTCCCACCAGATCGAGCTGCTGGCTTGGGCAGAATTCTAATAATTGATATTTCATTTTTGATAAAAGTTTGTTTTCTGAAGCCTGAATCACATTATGTCCTTTCAGCACTGTAAAAAGGAGCTTAATTTGAATGTCCTTGTAGCATACTGCACCAACTAAGTGTACCAGCTTAGCCAGTACAGTACCATCACCAAGCTCCAAGAATACTGTGTAACTTTTCCCACCTGATGCTAGCCCCTATCTGTCATGTTCAACTTTAATTTTGAAAGGCTGCCCAGTTTCTCCTGTATCTGACTAATCTTACAGAAAGTGCTACTGTTAGTATATGGTTATTTTCAAGGAATCTCCCCCCTCTAAACCTGCTTCAAATTAATGCACCGAAGTAAATACAATTGAGTTATTTTTTTCTATGGAAAATATCAGCATAAATAACAAGGGCATACATAACAAACTAGTTGACTATTAAGTTGAGATATCTAAGTTTACATAAAAATTGCTATTGTGCTAAATCATGGAGCCAAAGCCAGGTATGCATATGAGACCTATCTTTTGGGTTTCTTAAGCTGTCTGTTTTTGAATGCTAGCCATCTTGAAATCATCATTTTGGGTATCCAGCTTGTCCCTTTTTTGTTTTTGTTTTTTTGTAAAAAATTATGAAGTCAGACTGCTCAGTGAGAATGAAATTCTTCCTTCAGAAAGAAAAGGGAAAAATCTGAACATGGAGAAGGCCCATCTTAGAATATCTGTGACTCAAAGACTATCTTTAAGTACTATTTCTGGATTTGAGTAATCTCCATGGGTTTTAGATGCCATAAAATTAATGGCCTAGGAGAAGGAAAAAATGGTGATGGAAGATAAAGAAAAAGGGAGAGTAAGAAATAAAGCAAAGTAGAGAGTAAAAGGAGAGAATGGGAGTGTGGTGGAGTACTTCCAGAAATAGTTCCAAGTATATTTGTGCTGTGGTCTCTTACTCTTAGGTTGTTGTTATTGTTGTTTTTAAAAAAACAGCTTTATTGAGTTATAATTGACCTATCTTAAAATTCACTTATTGCAAGTATACAATTCAATAATTTTAAATACTTTGAGTTTATCATTCCACTGTCACTTGGCCTCCATTGTTTCTGATGAGAAGTTAGTCATTAATTGCATTGTTGTTTTTTTTCCCTCTCTGTTCTTCAGCTTGGATAATTTCTGTGGATTTATTTTCAAATATCTCCCATATTTTTCTGCCATATTACACTTTCTGTTGAAATCCTCTAGTCAATTTTTCATTTCAGTAATTGTATTTTTCAATTCTAGAATTTCCATTTAGTTCTTTCTGTTATATAATTTGTATCTCTTATTGAGATACTCTTTTTGCTGAATCATTGTCATCATATTTTCCTTTAATTCTTTAAATAGTTTCCTTTAATCCTTTGCAAAATTCCCTGGTGGTCCAGTGGTTAGGACTCTGCACTTTCATTGCTGAGGGAGCGGGTTCAATCCCTGGTCAGGGAGCTAAGATCCTTCAAGACATGAGGTGTGGCCAAAAAAAAAAAAGAAACCAAAAACCTTTAATCCTTTGAACATATTTATAATAACCATTTTTAGGTCTTTGTCTGCTAAATCCAACATCTGGATTATCTCAGAGATACTTTCTATTGACTGCTTTTTCCTCTGGGTTTGGGTCATAATGTCTTGTTTCTTTGCATACTCATAATTTTTGTTGTTGAATATTGCTCAGTTTTGATAATCTCTTGTAGCAACTCTGGATTCTGAATTTTTCCCCTTAAAGATTTGTTATCGTTTGTTTGTTTAATAACTTGTCTGGAATAAATCTGTGAAATCAGTCTCCCCTGTAATGCATGGCCCCTGATGCCTTTACTCTTTTTCCTCTTTTCTTTTTCTTGTTTTTATTTTTAAGCCTGACTTCCTAGGGATCATCTATATGCCTATGTAGCTTAATGTTCAGCCAATGATTGATCAGAGGCTGCCCTCAAATACCTTGAGTCAGTATGGTTTCTATTCACTGCTAATGGATTTGTGTGTAGGCCAGAAACTGTATTCAAACTTCAGGTAATTTTCAAGTCTGCATCAGCTTTTACTTTCTGCTGGGCTCTCTTGCTTTTCCTCTTCATATGCCCAGACTCACCTCTGTCAACCAGGAACATGTAGGTGGCTGTGCACGTGCACAGCCTCTGGTCAACCCAGGATAACTGAAGTTTATCACACCCTCAGTGGATGTCCCATTTCCCACAACTCTCTGTTAAAACTCTGGCTAGTCCAGCAGTCCATTGCTTGCCTCAAACAGGCCAGCAATATCAGGCTAATGGAGCCCTAACCCTTCCTTGCCACCAGATCTCCTTTTAAACTGACAATGCTCCAAATGGAGTGAGCTCTTTCCAGTAGCAGCAGCAGCAGCAGCAGCAGTGCTTATTATTTTCATAGTCTGTCCCACTCTGGTTGAACTACTGAAGGAGGGGTGGTTGTAGCCCCAGGCAAAATGCTACAGACTTGTGCTGTCCTTACCAAAGTTTAGTCATTTTCATGAATAAATGCTTCTCAGTTTGTCATATGTCTTTGGTTAAGTTCCAGAATGCTTAGATGAATGTTTTAGACTGTTTAGTCCAGCTTTAGAGTTCCTTTTGGGAGACAGAATTTTTTGATTTCCTTATTCTGTCATAGTGGAAGTTGGAAGTCTCCTACACTTAGTTTTAATGACCAGATCTTCACTGAGGTGTCCATATCCTTTGCATGTGGATATAAAAGGTCAGTCCCTGTTCCAAAGGTCATGCACTGTATTTGACATTATGTCCAAAAACAAGAAATACTCCATCCATCATCCATCCTTCAAGAAGCAAACAGGTTTAAAGCTCTACCCGTATCTCTTTCCC
>NW_006781329.1:1220453-1265681 GCF_000442215.2 Lipotes vexillifer
CTTTCCCTATTTTCTTGTGAATGAATTTTCAGTGTTCTCGTTTCTGAGTGATGATAACTAAGGTGCAGAGAATTATTTTCCCCCTTGGCAACAATAGTTATCATTTAGTTTTCAAGTTGGGAGACTGACAACGGAAGGGCATTAATTTATTGCCTTTTTAGTAAAAAATATTTAAAAAGTAGTAAGAATGTCTACTATTTAGTGAGTGATTACTATGGTGCCAGGTACTTTGTTAAGCACTTCACAACTTTATGTGTTATTATCTCCATTACGAGGCTTAGAAAAAGTAACTTGCCCAAGGTCACTCAACCAGCAAGTTGTGGAAAAAGGATTCAAATCCAGGTCAGTTGGATGCTCAATTCCATGTTGTTAATGATCATGCTATACTCATTTGGGATACCACTACTCCCAGACATCAAGCAGGCAAACTCGGTCCATCCTTGTTTTGAGACACTGGTCTCAAATAAGATACCATTGCCAATGATCTGCCATGGAGATTTTTGTCTGTCTTAATTGAAATCTTCCTTTTCTAGCCTTTCTTTACTGGCTTATTAAGTTTAGTTGTACTCTCGATAATGAAGGAGGAGATTTAGGGAATGATGCTTAAAAGTATTTTATTTTTCTAAATCTTTAATTTTCTCAACCTCTTATCACAGGTTGGGTCCCCTGGGAAGCAGCATCTAAAATGGAGATTAGCATATCAGAGATTTATTAGGGAGTGCTCTTGGCATCAATGTCTCTGAAGGAAATGGAAGGAGGCAGAATTGGGCAGAGGAAAGAAACTGAGCTATGATGAAATTTCAACAAGAGTCCTCAGACAGACCTACAGGGAGTTCAGATAGGATAACCCATTCAGAGTTGTAGGGTAGAGGCTGGGCCTTTTCTATCCACAAAGATCTGTCACTGGATATAGGCCACCCCAGGGAAAAGGGGTGTGATTTTGGGTGACGTAGTGCTCTTCAACTGATGCAAACCCTGAAGAGGGCTGACTATTGACGGCTATCAGCCAGCAGCACCTGCCCCCAGCTGGGGAAAATAAGTCCTCTGTTCCTTAAGTTGTGCACCCAGCACAACTGTTTATATTCACATTTTTTCTTTTTTCTGGAATTCTTTTTTCCCCTTTAATTTGGCAAAACTGTTTATTAGGAGAAAGTATTTTTTTAAAAATTGACATGTAATTGACATATAACATTATATTAGTTTTAGATGTACAGTACAATGATACATGTATGTATATAATTCTTTATTCTTTCATTTATTTAAGCAATATATAATTTTTCAGTGTGATTTTTTTTTTTTTTTTTTTGGCTAGGCACTGTGTGAGAGGTTGGGGATATGACAATGAAAAATATGTACCAAGTTCCTGTTCTTGTAATGTTTATAGCCTGGGGGAGGCTATCTGTATTTAATCTCCTTCCTTGAAGTCTCTTGTTTAATCAGAAATTGGTTCTAGGTCAGTAACTCAATGTAGCCTAATTTAAGCCAATTTAAATCTCTCATTCAAGTCTTATGCACTTGGCTATTGTTTTCCAAATCCTTTTAAATTAATGGATGGCTTTCCTGGGTAGAATTATACTAGACTATGGTAAGAAATTTTTAACATTTGTAAATTTACAATTACCAGCTTAATGGACTGTTAGCTGAGGGAAAGACACCTCTGTATAAAAACAGTAGCATTAAAAATTAATTATAATTTTTGGCAGAAAGTGGAGATAGCAGCAGTTGAATTTGTTGCTCAAGATTATCCTAGCTTCTTAGTGTTACCCTATTATCCTTAAAGGAGAAATAGTGTATTTTAATTGTAATTACTTTTGATAAATTTTTTTAGCCTAGGAGTAAATTATTAATTAGGGTGTACATTATAAATTACTTTTTTTATTAGGTGATTTCTGTCTGATAATTGTTTCTAGGTTTTTGTTTTTTTTAATTAAACTATATCTCTTGGATTTATTAACAGCTTTGGGCTCTGTTAAGAGGGAGGCTAATCTGATTTCCACCTTATGACTCCACATGCAACTAGAAAAATGATTCTGCCTAACTGAGATAAATAGTGAATTATGTGTGGCCAATATGAATGGCTCTGTCTGAGGAAGCATTTCTAAACGAAAGTTTCATTTTCACATTTTTTTTCACCATGGTATTTCACTATAGATTTTAAATTAATTTGCCTCACCATTATATACATGTCAGGAGGAATAGACCTAGGTCTTTAAAAAGCTGGTCCAGGTATGAAAATAAATCAGGAAGAGGACAAGAAAACTCAAGACAGAATCAACTCCGAGTGATAAAACAAATAAATTAATGGATCACTGATAATTTTCTGTTTGTGTATAAATGGGGTACGTTGGCTAAAACTGAGTCCTAAGACTTTTTTTTCCTTTGAAATTTCATAGATATAAATGGAAAAAACCAAAACCAACCAATAAAAACTTTTAACAACAAAACTAATATTAAAATAGCACCATTTAGCTGGAGAGGGTGTGGAGAAAAGGGAACACTCCTGCACTGCCGGTGGGAATGTGAATTGGTACAGCCACTATGGAGAACAGTATGGAGGTTCCTTAAAAAAATACAAATAGAACTACCATATGACCCAGCAATCCCACTACTGGGCATATACCCTGAGAAAACCATAATTCAAAAAGAGTCACGTACCAGAATGTTCATTGCAGCTCTATTTACAATAGCCCGGAGATGGAGACAACCTAAGTGCCCATCATTGGATGAATGGATAAAGAAGATGTGGCACATACATACAATGGAATATTACTCAGCCATAAAAAGAAATGAAATTGAGCTATTTGTAATGAGGTGGATAGACCTAGAGTCTGTCATACAGAGTGAAGTAAGTCAGAAAGAGAAAGACAAATACCGTATGCTAACACATATATATGGAATTTAAGGAAAAAAAAGGTCATGAAGAACCTAGGGGTAAGACAGGAATAAAGACACAGACCTACTGGAGAACAACACTTGAGGATATGGGGAGGGGGAAGGGTGAGCTGTGACAAAGCGAGAGAGAGGCATGGACATATATACACTACCAAACGTAAGGTAGATAGCTAGTGGGAAGCAGCCGCATAGCACAGGGAGATCAGCTCGGTGCTTTGTGACCGCCTGGAGGGGTGGGATAGGGAGGGTGGGAGGGAGGGAGATGCAACAGGGAAGAGATATGGGAACATATGTATATGTATAACTGATTCACTTTGTTATAAAGCAGAAACTAACACACCATTGTAAAGCAATTATACCCCAATAAAGATGTTAAAAAAAAATAGCACCATTTAAAAGTCTAAATCAGTTCTTTAGTTTACCTTTTGAGCAATCAATCTCTTGTTTTGAAAAAACCCTTTAAAAGAACACAGTCTTGGGGAATATATATCTCATATATTACATAACACCCCAGGAAGGTCTGGGACAGCACCTCATAACCAAACCCTTTAATATTTCTACACTAAGTAGACAAATAAAGACTGTATGTAGTTATAATCAGTTCAGGCCGGGTTTCCTACCTAATGAGTCAGCTCCAAACTTAGGAAAAAACATTGGTTTTTAGAGGTCTTTGGATTTCAGAATTCTGGGTAAGAGACTATGCATCTTTGCTAATTTTGTATATTTCTATCCCTAGAAACCTAAAGAGTCATTTATTCCCAGGAAAATATTCTGAGACTCCATATCTTGAATAATTGAACTAACCCTTGAAGGAAAGTTAAGCCTTTGGTGATGGTGCCTATATTCTTTGTTTGGGGTGGAGTCTGTAGCCTCAGAGGTAGGTCTTACCCTCACTTTTTAAATGAAGCTGCAAGTTTATGTTTTACCCATGAACACACAGTTCCCTATTAGGTTTCCTACTCAGGGGAGAGCTCTCCTAAGTAGATTGGCTTATCCAGCAGCAGTAGAGCTCCCCGGAAGCCTTGTAATCCCCTTCTCTTAATGTAATAGGACAGACAAGGCACACAGAGATACAGTGCCATGAAAGAGAAAGACCAAGATATAAAGAGAGTCAAGAAAATATTCCATGATGCAAGAACAAACAGAAAAGTAAGCACTCTTAAAGAATAAAAATATTATTATCTATATAAAAGAAATTTGGCACAAGAGCTGGAAAATGAAGTAGGGGAAATCTCCTGGAATATAAAACAATAATAAGAAGAAATAAAAATACAAAATGCAATGAGATAAGAGATCAAACCAGGAGGTCCAACATCTTCTGAAAAAAAGGACAGAAAATGAAGGGGAGGAAATACTCAAAGCAGTAAGAGAAAACAGTTTGCCAAAGTTGAAACACATGGATTTTTAGCTTGAAAGAGCCCACTCAATGCAAAAATGTCCAAGTTCTGAGCACTGAGGAGCACAAAGAGGAAGACCAGGTCCTGGCATCTGTCCTTGGAGAGCACAGTGTAGGGGGCAGATAGACCTGCCACATTTGGTGGGTTGTTCTTTATCCTATTTGAAGAATGAATTGTGATTTATTTTGTGAGTAAAGAGTGTTCTCTGTATCATTTTGACCAAATGTCGTGTTGGTGGTAAGGGGCAGAGAGAGAGAGGAAGAGAGAGAGAGAGAGATTGAGCAGCAGGTCTTTTTCTAGAATCAGATTATGCCAGCATTTATTAAGGCACTTAAAAAAAAAAAAAAAACCTTTGAGGGCCCTTATTAATGAGATAGTACAGGGGAAATAAGCAGGTTATTATATGGTATTATATATGCACGTATAGGCACGTAAGCTTGCAAAGTAATCCAAAAGGTTATATCCCATCCAGAGATGGTGGGATGATGGGTGATTTTTATTTTCTTCTTTATAATTCTGTACATTTTATGAAGTAAGTATGTATCTTTTTATAATTAAAAATGATTAAATTGCTTCTTTTTTTATGGGGAGACTTTTTGTATTTAAAATGCAGATACTCCTGGGAGAACTGGTGAAAACCTGGGGAGAGTAGCTTATGAAGGTAGGAGGCGTTAGGAGGAGCCCTTCATTGGCACTAAGAAAGAAGGCCTGTGTGGGGGGGAACTACCTAATGAGGAGGTTATAAAACCCTAAAGGTCAAGCTAAAGATAAGTTTCATTTACCTCCTGCTTCCCTCAAGACTCATCTTACCAAATGTCCTAACTGAGATACATAATTTTCTTACATTGATGCCACATTGCCTGAGGGCTGACGCTCTCCAAGATTCTCTACCGAGGGGCAGAGGAGAACAGAACCAAAATCTAGAAAGACTCTGGTCAGGGCTCAGCTGTGAGAGTGAAGGGAAGGAGCCCAGCGCTTACAATGAGGGGATCGGGACTGGGCTCACATAGGCCTTCTGTGAGTGCAGAGATCATTTGGGATTTATTTTAAAATAGATACACAATGCTTTACTGACTGTTCTAGCATCATTGAAGAAGGTTTCTGCTACCACTGTCCCTACTGTCATCATGAAGATACATTTATTCTCAATTGATCCACGTGGAAGGCTATTTTGGGCACTTTTAAAAAGCAGGTTAATAGGGCTTCCCTGGTGGCGCAGTGGTTGAGAGTCCGCCTGCCGATGCAGGGGACACGGGTTTTTGCCCCGGTCTGGGAAGATCCCACATGCTGCGGAGCGGCTAGGCCCGTGAGCCATGGCCGCTGAGCCTGTGCGTCCGGAGCCTGTGCTCCGCAACGGGAGAGGCCACAACAGTGAGAGGCCCGCGTACCGCAAAAAAAAAAAAAAAAAAAAATCAGGTTAATAATGTAGAAATGATTTATTTTTTTTTTCTTTTCTAAGAGCTTTCAGATTATGAGAGAGAACAATTTAAAAGCTTACTTTATGTAAACAGAAATTATAAAATGCAGCTCCTCACAATGATGCCCTGAATGGCCATGTGATGATGCAACTGGCTAAAAACACCCATTAGTGGAGTTCAGGTCATTAATCCTGGCCTAAGAAGGGCAAAAGCCTTGACCTTCAGGATAGCCCAGACTTTAAGAATATTCAGTACTAAATGCATCTAGATTAATTTGATAACCTATCTCAAATAGTAATGATGGAGAATTGTTATAGAATTTTTCTTCCAGGTTAAGATTAAAAACAAATAATTCAAACTCTAAAAATTACTTTACCCTGTAAAAATACTATTGTAGAATTTCATTTTTATTTCAACACAGAGAGTAACAAAAGCAGGGGGAAGGTAGAAAAGGAACAGAAAAGTCGATTTAAGAGATAATGTATTGCATTTAAAGAACGTGAATGCCATTACTTTTCATCACTTAACTTTTCAAAGAACACTTTCAGCTTCCTTATTTGCATGTTTCATTGTTTTCCAGCCTTTATACTGTATGCTTAAAATGCAAATGGAATAATATAAGAATAATGAGAAGTAATATTGGAAATGTTCTGAGAAAATGTTGAAAAAAGGACTTGGTTTCCATCCGATTGAAAGGAGGTGAGACTTGGGAGAGCATTCAGACTAGATATAATTTTATCTTAAGCTCTAACTAGAAGCACCATTGCTATCCTTCTTCTTCCTTTGTACTGTGGAAAATTAGTTACTATTTCTCTATCTTGACTCCCTTATTCTTTATCCATTTCTCTTCTTCTTCACATTAGGTGTCTACCAATCAGTTAACCTCAGTTCAATTAACATTGATTGAGCTAGTCATTGTCACATTTGGAATACAGAATAAATAGTCCTTTATTAAGAAAAGCAGGGTTTGGGGAAACACTTGTCAGTCTCCTGCTCCAACTCCTTGATGTCTGGCTCTTCACTGAATGGGCTTCAAAATCAGACATCTTAGGTTCCAATCCCAGCTCTGCCATTTCCCAAACATATTACTTACCTCCTCTGAGCCTCTGTCTCCTCATCTATAAAATGGAATAATGACACCTTTCTTCTTGGTGGCTTTGATGATTGAGACAATAGAAATGAGTGCTTATAGAAATACCTAGTGCTTATAGAAATTGAGACAATACAAATAAAGTGCTTATAGAAATACCTAAGCTGCTCTCTCTGTCCTTTGGCTTGTGATACAATAAAGGTGTAAGGTGACCATCCAACACAGTTTGCCCGATGCTGATGGGTTTCCTGGGACACGGTTCCTTCTGTTTTAAAATGGTGATGGTGCTGGACAAATCCAGATGAACTGGTTACCCTAGAGATAGAAGAACATGTATTCAGTTAGTCATAATCCCAAATCAAATGAATCAAATACACTAGAAGAACAAAGTCATATTGAGGCACAGGGCGAGGCATGGCAAGTTCCTTCACAAAATAGAAAAGAGCATTCCATTTAGAGGGAACTGAAGAAGCAAAGGCATGAGGTGAGAAATTGCATGGCCTGCTTGTGGAAGCCTTAGGCAGTTTGGTGTGGGAAGCATGAGGTCATATGAGAGGATGTAATGAGTTAAAGGTTCAAGAAAGTGTGGTGTGGCCAGACTAACCAAGGCCTTGCATGTTATGCTCAGGAATGTGGACTTGTTCAGAGGTAATGGGGAGATGGCCATCAAGGGGGATGGCCCTAGTTTAAACCTTAGTTTAATCCCGCTTTTCTAATGCAGAGCTCGTGTGGCTACTTCAAATAGATTAAAATGAACAATTTGTCTTTAGCTCTCCTTTTATTATTAAGTAATCATATAATTTTCCTTTTGTGTCAGAATTTTTAAGATGGCCCTCCTTATGTGATAGCAGATGAAAAATGCAAAGTCATTTTTGCCACCTTCCAGATTCAAACTTGGGGATATCTTGGACTCTCCTCTTTCCATTATCCTCCTTATCCAATCAGTGGCACAAGATATTGGTTCTTGTCTTCACAGCCACATTTTCTTCCTCTCCATTCCCTGGCTGAGGCTCTAGTCACGTTTCTCTAGATTCAAGAAATAATTGTATATGGTGCATTCTTCCAGCCTCTCGCCAGATATAAATATTCATCCTGAATATCATGTCCAATTAAACTTGTTAAACAGCATTTTTGTCATGTCATTTTCCTATTCAAGAGCCTACTACAAATTCCTATTAACACCTGCATCTAGGCCACTCTTGTCAACCTGCGTTTAAAATTTCTCCATCAATGGGAACTTCCCTACAACCACTCTGGTTTCTCAGAAACCATTTGTACTATTCAGATCTACCTTCTTTTTGAAAAGTTTTGTTTTGCTTTTGTTTAAAAATTTTTAATTGTGGTAAAATACACAACATAAGATTTACCATCTTAAGCATTTTTAAGTGTACAATTCAGTAATGTTAAATATATTCACATTGTTGTGCAACCACACTTCTCCAGAAACTTTTCATCTCTTTTTGTCTTTAACAGTAGGCCTTACTCTTACAAATCCAGCCCCTCCATCTGTTTCAAGCCACTCGCCACACATGGAATTGAGTAACTGAGTTTCTCTTCCTTCTCTCTTCCTGTTTAAATCCACAGCCAAACTCCAAGAAGAGAAATCCTGTGTAAAGTATAAAGTCTATAAAAGAGTAGGTACTCAATAAATTGTTCAAGTGCTATTATTGTAGTATTTTGTATTGTTCTCCAGATACAGCTCATATGTGGAGAACACTTTGTCATTCCCAGTTCTCAGGCATGCCAGTCATCTCATCTGGTCCTCACCACGGCCCTGTAAGGCAGATGAAGTAGATGCTCTTATGTAGTTTTTAGATGAAAACCTGAGAATGACCAAGGTACTTGCCCAAGATGATGCAGTTAGTAAGCGACAGAACTGGCAGTAGAATCCAAGTAGTCTGGCTCCTAACACAAAGCTCTCTTCACTATTTCCAGCTGCCTTGTTTCTTTGAAGGATATCTTATCTTTCCAAAAAGAAGGAAAGCTCTCTGAGAGAAGGAACTGTTATGATTCTTTTCAGCTTTCCTGGCATGAAGCTGAGTCTTAGGCACAAAGATTCTGTTTCTCAGGTAGTTATGAGCATATTTAAAACTCCCTGTACTGTTATCTATGGTTTCTTAGATATTTTATATCATTTTATATGTATCACATGTGCTTTCTTACAGAACTCTGTAGACGAGACTTTTAATTCCACTGAACTCACCTGAGGAAGTGGGAAAACTTGCCCCCACACTTGGGAGAAGTCACATGACAAGTTCTGGCCGACAGGTTGTGAGTTCCTAGTCTCTTCTCCTGCCATGGTTGTCATGGAGGAGGACATGTGTGGAGATGGTGGAGCCCTAGGATCTAAGTATCAGGGATTGCTATCCTGCTGCTTGGAGAACAGCTGCCCTGGAGAGTGGCCCAGGTCGGCCCTGGACTGTGTATGAGATAATCAACTTGTGTCATGCTAAAGCACAAAAATTTTAGTTTAGATTTTTTTTTTAACCTCAGCATAATTTAGCCTATCCTGACAATGCAAAATGCAAATGTTTAATGGCCAGTGTGTTAGCATCTCAAATTCTCAGAGTTGCCCTGGAATTATAATAAGGAATTATTCTTAATTTGCAGTTGGAACAAACAAGGGCCCAGAGAAGTTTAAAGAATGACCTTGAGCCACTCCTCAGATCAGTCTCTTAACCCACGTTGGTGATCTTTTCCCATATACTTAAGGACTAGCATAAGAAATGTAAATCAGGTGCGGAAAAATGCAGACTAATACTCCAACCCTCTCTGCTTCTACAGTGACATCCTCCAGCTTCCCTTTTTTATCTGGTTTTCTCCTTAACTGTCACTGAAGCCTTTGCCAGGGCAGGCTACACTGAAAGAGGTATTATTTATCACTGTGTTGCCAGACTAACCCCAGCCTGCACAAAGATCCAGCTGAAGTACTGGAATGGGTACAAAAGATAGTTCTGCTGGTCACGTGTAGACTTCTCAATCACCCTTGCCCTGTGCAAGGAAGAGATGGGGATTAAACTTGCTGTCTTTCTAAAGAGGAGCATGTCTCAGCTAGAGAGGAGAGAGACTGCATAATCTCATAGCAAGTTTCAGTCCAATGACAGTAATTACAGCTTTTCTGTTTCTTCCACTGAAATCCTTTCCTAATCAAATCAATTTCTATTAATGACTCCAAATAAAGTCCAGTTACCAGAGTTTAGGGTCTTCTCTTCATCTCCTTCCCAGTTTTGGCTGAAATTTAGACTTTTGTGTAACCGTAGCTCCATAAAGTTTTATATACATATATAATGTATAAAAATGAAATATATATGTATAAAACTTTATGCACACACAGTACATATTATTGTTTTTAAAATTTTCTTTCTTTCTTCTTTTTTTTATTTTTATTTTTTTTTTATTTTTTGAGTTGAGGCTGGTTTTTTGAGGAGCCAGCGCATGGTTACTGAAACATTGAGATTTGGATCCAACCTAGCTTTTCTGTATAAATTAGCATGGCCTACTGGGAAGTTGCTGATGTTTCTTTGTAGCATTATAAAGTTGGACAGATTATTTAATTCATATTTAACCTCACAATTTACAACTACTAGGAAAAAGCTTAGAGGGAGACTGAAAAGATGTTCCTTGGGGGAATTTTCATTGCTGAAATAAAAGATACCAATAGATTCACAAAAAGTTTCATAAAACAAATGGGAAAAAATGTTACAGTCAAGATACAGATAATTTGGGAAGCTGCAGCCATCTGGTTATGGTCAAAATAGCTGCTTCTGATGTCCTTAGATGGTACAAATTACTGGCAGACCTCAAAAACCAAAACAGGAATCCATTTTGAGATCAGATTCCTTTTGCCTTCAAGACATGTTTACAAAGAAATCAAGATTAGAGGAAACAGAAGATGAACTAAGTATGGAGAGGACATACACCAAAGAGTTACTTAATTTGGCCAGTGATTAACATGAGCTGAATTTGGGTAAGAAGGCAGGTGGATGTCCAGCCCCAGGTCATTCATTTGACTTTTTCATTTTACTGTAGCCTTAAGCATCCTCAACTTCTCACCCCTGAGCTGGCTGGTGATCTCATAAGGGATGTATTATCAGTGGCAACCAAGAGGCTCCTTCAAGTCAAGGAGTGGACATCAACCATGGAAAAGACTGGTTGGAAGACACCAACTGGTGACTAGTGGACAGTTGTTCTTTAAGCACAAAGGACTCACTTCTTTGGAGGCTCCACAAATAACGTAGGGGTAGCAATTTGCAGGTGTTGGGCAAGGAGGCTGAGAACTTCATTTGTAGAAAGTACTATTATGATTTGAGCACTAAAAGTTAATATACTCTGAATTTATAATTCACGGATCAATGAAACCATAACATACTGGTCACATTACTGAACTGCTTCAAGCAGCCTGTGAAGTGGTGTCCCTGACTCATCCTCCCCTTCAGTCACTGCATAAGTAACTATTCAGCACCCTCAGCTCCCTTTCCCAGCTCCATGTTGCCTGTTCTGTTTGTCTGAGCATGGCACTTCCTTTCTCTTGTTTTTAAGCTTAGCTCTTCTTTCTTTCTTTCTTTCTTTTTTTTTAACATCTTTATTGGAGCATAATTGCTTTACAATGTTGTGTTAGTTTCTGCTGTATTAGCTCTTCTTTCTTTCCCCTCACATTTTCTCTTCTATCTTCCTCCTAATCTCCCTCCCCAATTTCTAGGACTGGTCTCTGCCCTGAACCCTATTCTGATTTCCTGTTTCAGCAATCTGTGAAGACAGAAACTAGGGAATCAAATAATTTCCTCAGAATATTTGTTCTTCAATAATGAGGAGGGGAGGATGGGGAAGAGGGGGGGGGTTGGTGTTCTTGTATGTGAACAAATAATTTGCATACTTCAAAAGATAATTTATACATGCTGTTTAGGCAGAGTTTTAAAAGTCATCTTAAAATGTTTTTTGAAACCACTTTAAAAAAATATTTCAGAGTAATTGCATGGAATATTGAAGAAAACAGCATTTACCTTAGACTAGTTTTGTGTACATTGTTTTCTAGTTGGTCTTCACATTGTTCAAAAAAACTAAAAATTCTTTTTATGCCTTCAATTGAGATGGGAATTGATGCACAATTTGTTTAAAGAAAGTTAAATAATCTTACTCAGACAATTACTATATGAAATTGTGAGTTTCCTGGGGGCCACTTCAAAGAGATAGGTATTCATTCTCTAGATAGACTAAGATGGAGGCATCATTAGAAACTCTTGGCCTGTGAATTAGAAAAGGTACTTTGCATGTGTCAAGGCTCCCTGGACAGAGGAAAACCAACAGTTTTTTCAGAATGAGTGTTAAGTGAAAAGTCTCAAGGGCAGATGTTCTGATTTACAGATGTTGATTTGCAGTCAAGCTACTCCATGTAGCTGTGCTAAGTAAATAACAATAGGGACTTAGCTATAGGGGGTTAATGCCTCTGCTGAGTCACACCTAGGAGGTCAGTCAAAACTGAAATGATTATAATAGATTTGGAGCTGATTTTTGCCTGAAAAATGTGTCTATTAATTAGGGCAGGCTAACTGCCATAAGAATAGACCCCAAAATATATTATGGCTAAAACACAATGAAATTTATTTCTTGCTCACATGATGATACTGGGCAAGTGAAGAGGGCAGAAGGGTGGCCCTCTTTCATGAAGTCATTTAAGGGTCCAGGCATAAGGAAGCTGTGCCATCTTTAACATGTGGCTTCCAAGTGCACAGCTGGTAGGGAAAAGGGCAGAGAGGCGCAAGCATGGACGGCTCTTATGGGCCTGGAGGTGGCACCCATCACTTCTGCCCATACTCCACTGGCTAAATGGTCACCTCTAACTGCAGAGAAGAGTGGGAAGCACAGGCCACCTGTGCTCCCAGGAAGTGGAAAACATGGATTTTAGTGAGCAGCTGGCAGTTTCTGCCACAGTGTCCATTTATCAATCAATGGCTATTGTGACCTGTGGGAATAGATATATTGCATTCAAGGGATGAATTTTGTCAGAAAGGTTTAAAAGGGAGCTGTCTTTTCCAAAGCATTCAGATAACTGTGACTTCATCCAAGAAGAAATATTTGTTTTAATACACAAGCTTACAAAACTTCAGCACTTCATGCTGCCCTAGCTTTCTGCTTTGTCCCTAAATCAAACAGGAATAGCATTCTGCCTTTATCCCCCAAGACAGTCATTTAATATCCTCAGGCTAATATTCAGTTTTTTTTAAACAAAGTATTTAACAAAAGCTTTACTTGAGTCAATATATTATCATTGCAAATATTTATTTGAGTATGTATTTGTGTGTATGTGTGTGTGTGTGTGTGTGTGTGTGTGTTTTCTATCACTAAGACAAGGGTCTATACCCAGGGAATGACAAAACTGTGAATCTAAGTCGGTTGTATTGAAGTGACACCCTTTTAAGATCCATGCTTTATTAAGATGAGCAAAATCTCCTTTGGACTTTTCTGGCATTTGAAAATGAGTAAACACACCCTAATTAGGTAGGCAGTAGTAGTAAGAGGCCTTAAAATGACTTACTGACCTTGCTCATTACTGGCCTTAAATTGTATTTAATCTAAGGGTGGGCCCTTGCTGTTGTACGACTTGCAGAACCAGTTATGTTTCATACAGAATGACTTTGTTCATCTAAAATCAGAGATGAAGTCTTTGTCTAGGCTAATTAGGTGGGTAAAAGGGCAAAGCAAACAAAACTGCTCTGGAGCCAACTTGATTATGTAGGTTTATGAAGAACAGTGAACACTTTTGATAACTGAAACATGCAGATAGTCCCTAAATCTCTCTACCCACTGGTTTTAATTACTTCCTCCATGGGTTTCCTAACAGGTGCGTCAAATCAATTGCTTGCTCTTTCCTCTCTCCCTGGCCCGTAGCCCCTATTTACTCACTCTTCTGAAGGAGGATCTAACAAATGGGCGCCAGGAAGAAAGAGGTGAGAGAGCAATCCCTAAACTGTGCAGGAGGCCTCAAGCAACTGAAGGCTGACAGCAAACAATTTTTTCTTATCTTTGGGTTTTGGCACAAGCCAGGATAGAGAAATGGGATATGGGTTCTGAAGCCCAGACAGACCTTGGTGCAAATCTCACTGCCACCATTTATCAGTTATGTGATTTCAAGCAATATTTTAACTTCTCTGAGCCCTGGCTTCCGCATCTACAAAAGGAGATTGAAATTGTCCCTTTCTCATAGAGTTGTGGTAAGAATTAAATGAGATCATGTGTGTTATATTCCTGGTCTGGTGCATGGCATGCAGCAAGCACCTAATCAATGTTAGCTATAATTATTATCCATGAAAAATTTGGGTATCTCTTTCTTTCATGTTCCACACACTTCTCTTTTCCTGATAAGAACCAAAGGGGCAGATACTTTTGAAGTTCTTTAACTCAGTGCTGTTTCGGCAGTCAATGCAATAGCCCCTGTGCCCTCTGTGACCTTAGGGAGGAAACAGCCTACTGGTTCAGAGCAGCTCTTTCTTCTCAGCTCTATTTTGTTCTTGATATAGCTGTTCTATTCACACACCTTGCAATCTGTGAAGTTAAAATTAACCTATTTGCCAACCTGCGTCTCAGTGAGAAACTGAAAAATTACACCTTCACTACGCACTAGACAGTGTTTTCTAGTGCATCTTTGATGAAGAATATGTTAAAGGAAGAGATGGCTGAAAGGGAAAAGACTGAGTTCTATCTGTGCTTAGTTTACTCCCTTGGAAGAGTCCTCTGCAAATGTCAAAAGCTGGATTGAGAGAACAGGATGTGACATGGAAGCCGCTCAGTTGCGTCTCCACACACATTTTTGAAATGGGGAATCAAAGTGTGCCAGTGTAACTGTCAGATTTGGGCATATGGAACAATCTAAGGAATCTGACTCTTTCCAGTAACAAGTTTAGCAACTTCCTTTTAAGAGAGAGAGGAAGAAAAACACTCACTGCACTCACAACCAATGGTTATCTTCAGTCAACAGTTCAAAAGAGTCCACTTTTCCATTTCGTATTTGAGCTGACATTTCCCTGACTTCAGGAAGGAGTAGCGCAGCTGACCTGGATGTTGCCACTCTTTGATTATAAGTGCTCTGGATTAACCTGGTTGTCTTCTAACTCCCTGTTATTTCAGAACCATGGTAGGTAGCCAAAGATGAATTGTTTGCCTTGACCTTGCCCTGGAAGACAGCTGGGTGTTATCATTTGTCTCCAGGACAGCCTGGACCACTGTGCCAGGCTGCACAAATGTATACTCTTCTTTTTTATTTCTTATCTCCTTCAGTGGGTCATTGTGAGATAGTCCTCAGTCCTCTCGGGACTTATCTCCCCCGTCTTCCCCATCTTTCCCCAGTAATTCTTAGAGACTCTGAAGTTCCAGATTTGAGAGACCAGAATCAGTGGGGATGGGGCCCAAACTGGGAGGACTTCAAGGCCTGGGCCCAAGAATTCCTAAGCCATCAAAACGCTGCTTGAGATCAGTCCTTTAGAGATATGGTAGGAGGAGAGTAAGAGTTAGGAATAACTCCTTCCTGCCTGACACGGTGAACTCAAAATCAGAGTAGGCAGGTGTCTGTATGCTGGAGAGACTGAGGTATTAGGCATAACTCTCTGCCCTGAAATATCCTATTTATATTTTAAATTTTACCTAAATTCATGCCTTTGGATCTGGAGATACTGTAGTTTTCAGAGGTCTCTGTCTGTATCCACATGAGAAGTAAAAGTTTTAAAGTGCTATTACATATTTTAATCCTCAAAATAACTTTGTGAGGTAAGTACTGTTATTATTCTCATTTTTCAAATGAAAAACCTGAGGCACAGAGGTACTAGCCAGTTGCCCAAGATCGCACAGCTAGGAAGTGGTGCAGCAAGAATTTGAACCCAGCCCATCTAGCTCCAGAGCCCCAGCTCTTAACCCTATGCCCTTGTGCCCTACACTAGTAGCATTAATTCTTATTTTGCTAGCTCTAGCACCTAATTACTATTGCAGAAACTCCAGCTTCCAGCAGAGCTCCCTCTGCCCCCACCATCAACCATTTCTGGAAGTCTCAGAGACTGTCTGGTAGGTGTGGACCAGTGGATACCGGTATGACATGTGGTATCTACCAAATCCTTTTCTCCTATTCGGGTGTCCCCATGATATTGTCTTGTTGCTGTCTCTATATTACACGTTCAACCCAAGAAGGCTATGTTCTTTATAGTTCCCAGTGACTTGAAACCACATGGTGTTCCATAGTGATGGAGTGAGGATTTTTTGCCAATGTGAGACACTGGGTCTTTAAGCAGCACTGTGCTGTGCCAGTTGTAGAGGACATCTGGCACCTGGGACTGTCTGCCAGGATCCCTTTGCTAAGAAGTGGCTCTTTCCCTTTTCCTCATCTTCACAGTTAACACAGGAATAATCACCTGAGTATCCTTTCATGTCTCCATTCCCAGGCTCTACATGCTGGGTCCACCCAGCATGGATGGAACTGAACCAATTGCAGCAGCCCTCCCTCTGGCCCCAGTTGACTGGTCCCAGGGCTGATTTAAGCTGAGGTCATGAGTACTTTCCTTGGGTGGACTGGGGGCCAGAGAGAGCTTGAGGGCAGCCTCTTTCAAGGGGTAAGTCTGTAAGATGTAAAACTCAGCAACTGTCAAAGGTTATGTACCCTCTCATTTGAAAAAAAATCATTCTGCAGGGGAAGACGAAGTACACAGGCAGAGAGGCAGGAATGGGAAACAGAGGAAAAGCCCACTGTGCATCTAAGTACCTAATTCCAATAGTTTCAGAGGTTCAGTAGCATCCCTGCTCTTCCCATGTCTTATTGTTCTTTTCTTTCCTATCAGGAGCCAGCAAATTCCCAGATTTCCTCAAGATGACTTGTGCTTTTGTCACTTGTAACTAAAAGAAATATAAAAGTCCAGCAGGTGACAGTTTCTGGTTTAATTACCTTGATGTCTGTCTGTAACTCTCTCTCTCCTCTCTCTCTCTCTCTCTCTCTCTCTCTCTCTCTCTCTCTCTCTCGGACTTTGACAAGGGGAGATGACAAATTGAGAATTTTCCACCAAAACACTTTCCTATTTTCTACCCTACTCCCCACCTTCCCCTCACCCATATCATAATTAGCTTCTTAAACCTAAGGCTGATGATTTGAAGCTTTCACTTATATATGCAAATACACTTGGGAAAAGAAACACCTTAAACCAGTATCAGCTAAAAGCCATTATCTATAGAAGGAATAGTTGACAGTCAGCTAGGAATAAGACTTCTGGGAAATGAAAACTGGTTGGAGGGCTGCAGAAATTTGATGTATCAGTCAGGGAAATGGAAGACAGAATTTGTCAAGGACAAGCCTTACTTTCTGGATATCCTTCTTACTCTAGCAGGGTAAATCTGAACATTTGTATGTTTGTTGTACTTCTTTTCCTATTGAGAATGTGATGAAATTAAGACAAAATATATATTCTGTGCTGCACTTGAATATAGCCCAGGGGATTACTTTATTATAGATGCTTTAAGTTTGGGCCTTTTAAAACAATATTTATACGTTCCAAATAGGATGTAAATTGGTAATGTGCTCTTTCTGAACCAAAGCCTCTGGAACTTTAAAAGAATCAGATTACAATACTCAAATCTACCTTCCTCATCATGATTTAACATTCACTGAGCTGGGGAAATGGCTGGGGTTAGGAATCCTATAAGTAAGTACTTTTGATTTTCCCCTAGGTTGCTAATCAGGCTGCCAAAAACCAATCTTGGTTGCTTTCTCTCAGACAGGGATGGGATAACAGAAGAAAACTTAGCTATCCTGATTTTTGTTTGCTTGGTGCCTCCTCCTGGGCTCCCCCATCATCTTGTGTTCTTTAAGGAATGTTTATTATTAGAAAGTTTATATACCTGTGCTTTCTGATCCACTTACTTCATCCAACAATGGAATCTTAGATCTGGAGGGGACTTTGGGGATTGAGTGGTCCAGATCTTTTGATCACACACTTTAGAAAATTGAGCTACCTTGATAAGGGTCATCCAGCTATTCAGAGGTTTTCTAAGTCCTAGGGCAGTGCTATTACCAGGTAAGACATACGATTTTTCCAAATTAGGCGTGTTGACCAAAGCCAAATCTATGTTCATTCTCCATTTGTTTCCCTTTGCCTACCTTTCAAAGCAAAGCTGACTCATTTTTGCTAATGTTTAATCCCCCTGTAGGTTCAAAGGGCTTGACCTGGGCTAGCAGGACCTGGGGAGTGAGGGGGCACTGGGTAGGTGGGATTGGCTTACTGCCAAAAGCAGAGCCAAGGGAGCTCCAAAAGCCTGTCCAGATGAGGATCTGATGTTTGGTCCAATTTCATATGTAGCAACTGAACAGATATGGACATCAGTGACACAGCCATGGGATGCAGGATGCAAACCAGTGAGAACCAGGAGGTTGGAAAGGAAGTTCTGGGAGGTGGAGCTGAAGGAAATGCCTGAAGCCTCACAGTATCATTGGGACATTCCTTCCCGCCTCCCCCTGCCTGCATCCCTCCTTGAGGATGTGGGGGGATTGATCTGGACCCACAAGACCTTCGGTGATTAAACGAAACAGAAACCTCCTTTATCAGAAACACTGTGATTCTAGACGGTATTTCTGGTTGAATATTTGTCAGTCTTATTTGTCCCCTGAGGGACGGCATGGTTATGTTTGAGAAGCCTTCTTAAGTCCATGGGTCTATTATGAGCCTAACAGATACCACTACAATCAAAGAGCTAGAAAGCGTGAAAAGCAATACTTTTACATATTTCAAGGAATGTATATTTTTGTGGCAAGTTCTTTATGTGCTTCCATGCAAATAATTTATGATTAAAATTCTCCCACCCTTCAGTCTGACAAATTGGTGTTGAAATTAAAACGATGAGTCGCTTGAGAACAGCACTGGAAGGGAATTGTAGAAATATGGATTTTTGTGCTGGCACAGAACTAATTTCTCCATTCCTTGCCTGAATAGGAAAGGGCATAGAATGAGGAAATCTGTAAGGAGACCTCTGGTTAGAAAATCATTTATTTTTCTTCTTCTTCTCCTCCATTACTGATTCTTCCTTTTCTTCCTCCTTCTTTTTTTTTTTTTTTTTTTTTTTTTTTTTTTTTTTTTTTATTTTTGCTGTGTTGGGTCCTCGCTTCTGTGCGAGGGCTCTCTCTAGCTGTGGCAAGTGGGGGCCACTCCTCATCGCAGTGCGCGGGCCTCTCACTATCGCGGCCTCTCTTGTTGAGGAGCACAGGCTCCAGATGCACAAGCTCAGTAGTTGTGGCTCACGGGCCTAATTGCTCCGCGGCATGTGGGATCTTCCCGGACCGGGGCACGAACCTGTGTCCCCTGCACTAGCAGGCAGATTCTCAACCAGGGAAGCCCCACTTCCTCCTTCTTTTGACCTGAACTCAGATTTTAAAATTTCAGAAGCCATGAATCAATGCATATTTCTTAGAATAATGTAATACACAAATAAATGAAAGTGTTTTAAAGTTACATGACACATGATAAAAGTGCACGATGAAGGCATAACATGTATACTGTTTTTGTATAAATGATTAGAATGAAGGTATGGTCATAATTTGAGGAAAGTGAGTGGGCTGATTCTGTGCACTTGCTAAGCTCTCTTTGCTGCTGGTAAAGCACCAAGCCTGTGCTTGCTCCGCCAGCTCATCTCATTTCATTACTGCATTTTCAGTTCCCCTTTTCCAAGCATACTTTTGAAATTTAGTGCTTTGCCTGTACTTTACAAAACTGTGGTCACAAATGAGTAGATTTTGAGGGACCTTATGGGGAGGGAGTGAAGAGACATACCCCAAAGAGTGGTTTGCCACCGGGACCATTCTGGGAGTCAGGATAGGTGGGTGATACAGAATCAGTGCTGATGATCCTGGTTGGGCCATTTCGCTTCACCTCACAGATTTGTTCAGATAAAAGCTGGTTAAGATGACTATTGTGGGAGTCACTAAGGGACACACTTGCCCCTTCTCCTGATCTATTACCTCCCTGAGGCTCCAACTGCTTTCTTCACAGCAGAGAAGCACTCTCCCCCCAGTTCTCTGTGTGGCCCCTCCCAACAACACTGGGAGCACAGGGGCACCTCCGAGCACCTCCCAGATACAGCTCCAAATGGTGTAGGATGAGCCAAAGAGCTGGGGATACCTGCCTTTGTGGGTGCTTTTCTGTCTGTCTTTGACACACTGTTCCCCAAACCAATACTTCTTTGTTCCTTTTTTTTAGTGGGTCAGGGTTAGGGGATTCAGCTGCAACAGTGTCTTCACTCTAGGATTGGGTGTTCTGGCATCTTGCTTTCTGTGTTCTGTTGGATGTTCAGTCTGATGTGAATAGGTGTTATGAAGAGTGTCAGGCGTACGAACATCCAGGATGGATTCTGTAGCTCACTGATGATAGGTTCTTTCCATCTTCTGCACAGTCATCCTCAGTATGTTGGTATTTGGCTCTTGTGCTGGTTACCTCAGGGCCATAAGGTGGCTGCCACAACTCTTGGGAACATGGCCATATTCAAAGGCATAAAGGAGGAGTGGGAGTAGTGGTAGGTGGGAGAAGAAGTGGCTTAAGCTAATTCTCTCTCTGTGTCTGCCTTTTTCTGTCTCTGTATAGACAGACTGCTAGATTAGACAAATAAGATTTATAAGTAGATATAGGTATATGGATATATTAAAAGACTGCAGAAGACTTTTACTCATATCTCATTGGCCAGAACCATGTCCTATGGCACCCACAGTACAAGAGTCTGGGAAAGCTAGCATCTGGCAAAAATGAATGAGATTTCTAGGAATGGCTTTGTTAATGATGATTCAGACAATGGGGGCTGAACACATCACTGTTCTGCCCAAAAATGATTGTTCTGTTGGTATGGAAGAAGGGATAGATGGCTGTTGAGGGGCAACCAACAGCCCCACTAACAGAATCATGGTTTTGTTGAGTTTCCTCCTCCATACTGTCCCAGAAGTATGACTCATTCATGCTGGGAGACTACCTTCCCAGTTTCAGAGAATGAATTGAGTGTGAGTGATTTAAGCCAATCATGGTGGCCTAGTTCCCCTTGACAGTGGTTGGGTTAAGCAGGGAAATGTGGCACAATTTTGGCCAATGAGGTATGAGGGGAACTGGACAGGAGGCTTCTGGGAATGATTTGCCTCTCTGATTGGCATATATGGTTGTGATGGCTGGAGCTGCTGCAGTCCTAAAAGGAACCACAAGATATATTGAAGAAAGCAAAAAAGAGAAACAACCATTGTAAAGCAATTATACTCTAATAAAGAGGTTAAAAAAAAAAAGGGAAGGAACCAATTCATAAAAAAAAAAAGACAAACATTTCAAAATTCTTGAGTTTTAAGAGAATAAATTGATATTCTCACTGCAAAAAAGTTCACGGGGATTGATGACACCACTGATCAGCTGAATTAACCATCCCTGGAGACACCTAATGAAGAACTTCTTGCTATATGAGATAATAATTTTTATTGTTTAAGCCATTCTAAATCATTTTCCTTGTTATTTTTGGCCTAAAGAATCTCAATATAAGAGGCAAGGGTTATTAATTAGGTCAGCTTCCCAAAATGTGTTAACTCAAAATATTATTCCTTGGATATGCCCTCCAACCCAAAGTAATCCATGATCAAATAAATATAGGAAATTTGAAAACTACATATGGTCGTGGAAGTTAATGATCAAATTAGCATATCAAAGGCTTGGAGCAAAACCTTTCCTCTGCTTATAATCCCACAGCTCCCTTTTAAGAGAGGAGTAAATAAGTAGCATGTAGGTAAGAGAAAATGCTTTTGAATAGAAAATATATTTGATGTATTAATCCCCTCCACCAATAACAAATCCATAAAAACAGCGGCTCTTGTCTTCCTCTTGAAATTGAATCTATCCATGGCATTGGGAAATCACTAGCAGGACTCTTATGCTTCACAAGTATCTTGAGAACGGTCCATTGTCTCCACCTAAAGCCACTCAGTTATGCCTACACAGATCAGCTGTCCTGACTTTCACAATCATCATAAAGTATCTTCCTGTTAGTCAATAAGCATTGATTATTGATCACCAGCCATAAACCCAAACCCCTCTGAAACTTGAAGAAATAAAAGTATAAGAGAGCTACTAAAACAAATTACTAAAAACTGGTGGCTTAAAACAACAGAAATTTATTCTCTCATAGTGCTGGAGGTTAGAAGTCTCAAATCAAGGTGTCAACAGGGCCATACTTCCTCCAAAGGCTGTAGAGAAGAATTTTTTTTTTGCCTCATGCTTCTGATGTTTCCTGGCAATCCTTGGCATTCTTTGGCTTGTGGTAGCATAACTCTGCCTCTATCTTTTCTTGGTTGTCTTCCCTCTGTGTATCTGTGCCTCTATCCTTATAAGGACTCTAGTCCTTAGGATAGGGCCCATCCTAATCCCAAATCTCATCTTAAGCAATTATATCTGAAAAACCCTATTTTCAAGTAAAGTCACACTCTGAGGTTCTGGATGGACATAAATTTTAGGGGGGCACTATTTAACCCAGCACAGTCTGTGGTTGAGGAGCATTTACTCTGGTTGGGTTTGCTCCAAGTTTTGTTATTGACGGTGTTGTCCTTACTGTGGGAATCATTTGGCTCAGAGGGAAGAAAGTGTTTAAGTTGTCTGGCTGGGTCAGGGAAAATGTGTGGATGATGTGGCACTTGAATGGAACCTTAAAGTATGGCTGGAATTTAGCCTGATGGAGGGGACAAGGTAAACTATTCTGGATAATGGAGATGGAAAAAATTAATGAGCAAGGACAATGAATCAATATCTCTATTTTGAAAAAATGAATTGACCCCATATTCACTTAGACTGTGATTCCTGAGGATGTATGTTTTCAGGTAATCTAAGAGTACCATTCCCAAGGCCTAGTCTCTTCTGCATGGCTGGGAAGAGTGGTTGCTTGGAAAGGAGACGTGTGTGTGTGTGTGTGTGTGTGTGTGTGTGTGTGTGTGTGTGCACGTGCAAGAGATGGGGCATTGAGGAATTTAACTTTACGTAATGAATACGGCTTGTCCATCTCCTTGCAAGAAAGATGCTGTGGATAATAGCAAGAGGGCATTACATACTTTAAGTAATCAAAAAGGCTTAAGACAGAATATGGGTGATGCTCATGTAAAACAGATATCTGAGATGGCTAAAAAGCACATGAAAAGATGCTCAACATCACTAATTATCAGACAAATGCAAATCAAAACTACAGTGAGGTATCACCTCACACCTATCAGAATGGCCATCATCAAAAAGTCTACAAACAATAAATGCTGGAGAGGATATGGAGAAAAGGGAACCCTCCTACACTGTTGGTGGGAATGTAAATTGGTACAGCCATTATGGAGAACAGTATGGAAGTTCCTTAAAAAACTAAAAATAGAGCTACCATATCATCCAGCAATCCCACTCCTGGGCATATATGTGGAGAAGACCATAATTCGAAAAGATATATGCACCCCAATGTTCACTGCAGCACTATTTACAATAGCCAGGACATGGAAGTAACCTAAATGTCCATCAACAGAGGAATGGATAAAAAAGATATGGTACATATATACAATGGAATATTACTCAGCCATAAGAAAGAATGAAATAATGCCATTTACAGCAACATGGATGCCCCTAGATATTGTTGTACTGAGTGAAGTAAGTCAGACAGAGAAAGACAAATATCATATGATGTCGCTCATATGTGGAATCTAAAAAAAGGGTACAAATGAACTTATCTATAAAACAGAAGTAGAGTCACAGATGTAGAAAACAAACTTATGGTTACCAGGGGGTAAGGCGGGGGAAGGGATAAATTGGGAGATTGGGATTGACATATGAACACTACTGTATATAAATAGATAACTAATAAGAACCTACTGTATAGCACAGGGAATGCTACTCAATACTCTGTAATGGCCTATATCGAAAGTATATGTATAAGTGATTCACTTTGCTGTACACCTGAAACTAACACAACATTGTAAATCAACTATTCTCCAATAAAAATTAAAGTAAATAAAATAGATATCTGAACACCAAATCTATAGGTCGAATTTAGATGTGGATTTTTTTGGCTTAAATCCAAAGGAAAATTTAAGGTCTTGATAATTATTATTTATAGTTTTTTGGTCAGGATTTTTTTAGTCGTCATTATGATTTATACAATATGTCTAAATTTATCCCCGAAATATCCTAATAACTATTTATTTATAACCTTCCAAATACCTGTAATATTGTTTGGATGCTCCAACTATTAACCTTAGTCATTTTAAAGTAACTACAGCATGGTTTCACATGCAAAAAATTACTAGAGAAGACTGCTCTGCTTCATATAGAACCAGACGAGTATTTTACTTCCTTCTCCTTTATATAGCTTCTTTTCCCTATATATAGAGGGAACCGTTTTTAAAAGTATCTCTAATTCCTGGTCCTCAAAGCCTGCAAGAGCAGCCCTGAAACTTGTTTCCAGAAATAAGTTTCTATGCAACCTACTAATTTAAATCAGCTGTCCCCAAATTGACGAATGGTGTTTGCTCCAAAGTGGCATCCCTTTCCTTCACTACAACCATAACTTTGGTTCAATGCACTTTTGACTAGTGTTACCATCCATAATGCTCCTGTACAGACATTGACATTTTACCTGGAACCTTCAGATAATATAGGAATGGGTCTCCAGCCTGTCACTAATTTCTTTAATAAATTTCATTATATCTTGATGACAAACCTTGGGTTTCAATGGCAATACTGTCTTTTTTTTCCTATCTTCCACAGGATGGGATCAAGACATACTATCCAGTTTAAACTGATGAGGTTAAACAAAACAGAAAAATATTTAGTGATCTGAGTACAAACAGAAAGAATCTATATGAGTGTTAAGGGAAATGATTAAAAGAAATGTATACCAGGGGTAAGGCATGGACACCAACAATCAATATGGAGGCCGGGTGTAAACATCTGGTACAATTATCCTAGTGCTTCCTGATACCAATTGCCTTTTCTAGACTGTTGGTATTGTCCAAGTTCTCTCAAGCCTGGGGACAGTTGGTCTGTTACTTGTATCTCTGATGGGCTGCTGGAAAGAGAGGTGTCTTGCTTCCTAAAGTGCTGAATGGCTTTCCTCCTTGAAGAAAGTTGCTACCTACATCTCGAGGATTATTTTTCATAGAAACTATTTAAGGGGTCTCCCCAGTTTGTAAGTTTAAAACTGACTCTGGGGCTTCTGTGGTGGCACAGTGGTTGGGAGTCCGCCTGGCGATGCAGGGAACTCGGGTTCGTGCCCTGGTCCGGGAGGATCCCGCGTGCCGCGGAGCGGCTGGGCCTGTGAGCCGTGCCCGCTTGGGCCTGCGTGTCTGGAGCCTGTGCTCCGCAACGGTAGAGGCCATAACAGTGAGAGGCCCACGTACCACAAAAAAAAAAAAAAAAAAAAAAAAAATTAAAAAACTGACTCTGAAGCCTTTCAGAGAAAAACTCTGGAAAGCTTCTGGGAGATTATTTTTTCCTCCACAGAGGCTGAAGAGAAGTGAAAGACTTGACAGAAGTCAGAACTAGGTAATGCTTTTAAGCTAAAACTAGTATAGAAACTTCTAGGATTTTGGGGACTCTAAAGAAGTACAGGATATTTGAAGTATGTTGGCCAAAATGTTCAGTGTTCTTATGTGAACGAAAATCAAGAGAATTGTGTATTATAAATTCTTTAAGGTCAGGGACTAGGTCTGTCATAACATCTTAATTACCTCGCTCAGTGACTGGCACATAATAAATAAGCCCTCAAAAAATATTTGGTGACTGACTGAATAAATGAGTGACCAAATGAATGCTTCTGAGATTTGCACACAGTTGGATCTTACAAGTAGATGGAAAAGACCACCATTATGAATTCATTTCTCTCTTTTAAACACTGCCCTTTCTTTTCCCACACCTCCTGTCCTGAGGGAGGTGACATATTATACCTCTAACCACCTCAGGTTAATGTGAGTGAGTTTATTAGATCATGATGCCATAAGACATTCTTGAAAGAGGAGAGATGTTAAATGCTGGTGAATTGTTGCGGAAAGTGAGGCCAGAACACAAGAGACCAATTTGACTGATCCAAGTATTTTTCCGAGGGATGGTCTTGTAAGAAGAATCCATCCCCAGCTGCTATAATAGTTTCTGCTAGCACCTGAAGCTTTTGGAAAGTAGCACACATTAGGGAAAGAGGAGAAAGGTAGTTGGAGAGTGAACTTTTAAAAAAATTCTGACCTAGTTTTCTACTAATAAAATGTATTTATTACTTAGGCAACATTTTTCCTAGCAGACAAATTATAACTAACAACATACAATTTTAAGCTAACATTCTTTCTGCTAAAGGCCTCAGTCATAACAGGTATTATTAAGGGTAATAAGTATGTGAGGAGGAAGAAAGCACAATTCTTTTATTGGAGTGTTTGTGGAAGGTCCAGTCAACGCAGTTAAGAATGATGTCACGTACTTTATTTTTCAGCTCTCAGGGAAGACCATGATCTGTAAATGATTTTATAGTGCTTGGGTAATGATGAATTCTGTTAGATACAACTGAAAGTCCTGTGGATGAGTACGCCCTTGAAGGTAATGACACTGGGTTTAAGGAAAATGGATGTTTACATGTAGAAATTGAAACAAACACTGAAAGTTCAGTCTATGATGCTGTATGTTATTAGCTTCCTGAAAAGAGAGAGAAATCCTGTATTTTCACAACTTAGAATAGAGTGTAAGTAAGAGGAGAGCTGGGAGATGTGAGTCAGATAGCAGCCCTTCCTATGACCAGTAGTGGTGCCCTGTAAGAGCACCAGCTTCTGAGAGAGGGCTCCTGTGGCCATTGTTTTTTGCTTTCTACCTGGGCCTGGGTTTCTGGGGTACAAAGAGTTGGAAGAGGGGTAGGTATGATGTGTTGGTCGGTTCTACCAGATCTAGTGCTTGTAGCCTAAAGAATATAGGACCATTGTAATAGTCATTTATTGTAGGGACATTTTATTGGCTTTAAAAATAGACACTAACTATTTAGGTCAGTTATAAAGGCTCTCCTTTAGATCCAAGGAACACACAGTTTTATTGGCAAACAATTTAAGTTCACATTGATACCAGATTGGTTCCATTTATTTATTTAGTAGGCACGTTGAGTGCCTTCTATGTGCTCTATTCTAGGACTGGGTATGCAGTTATGAACAAGATAACAGGGTCTCTGGATTCTCGGAGCTTGTATTTAGTGGGGGTGATACACAATAAATGATAAATAACAAGGATACAGAGAAATAGTTTCTTCCTTGGAGGAGCTCTCAATGTAATTGGAGAGACTAATATACCAGCATATACTTACTTATCAGATAAATATATTAATATACTATCAGTGATTTAGAGGACCTGTAAGGATCTCTACTTGATATCCAGTGTGCCCTATTATGGGGTATTTTACAATGGAGTCCTTAGACTTCAAGTTGACTCAGGTGTCTCTGGAAACTTTTTCTTCTTAATGCCCTACCCCTTTCTGATGATGTTACTTTACTGAAAAAATTAGTATTCTGATGAAGTACGTCACTGTCACACAGTGATTGATGACAAGCTTGCTGTTCTCCTACAGAAAGTGGGGTACTAGAACTGGACCAGTCTTCACTGTGGCTGTTACCATTTTTCGGCTCTCAGCTCATATCTCATCTCACAGAGTGGCCTCTGACCACCCAATCTCCAGCTACCCTTCACCCCCCAGTTGTTATTTATCTCATTGGTTTATCCCAAGGTGTTTACAAACAAGAAGAGGAGGTAAGAAAAATATGAGAATAACTATAAAAAGAAGGCAGAAGGTGTAAAATGCTACAAATAATTACAAATAGTGCTATGTAGATGTAGTGAAAAAAGAGGTCACATCTTTTTTATTCCATATTTTAAAAGAATTTCATCCTTGGAGGAGATTAAGCCTTTTACAAACGTGTATATATATCTTTGAATCATTGGACAAGAAAATAAAGGTCCTGAAATGTTAACAAGATTTATGAACACAGGAACAAGGTCTTATAGAGGCGACTGAAATATGTGACAAGCATTAGCATTTCAGAGTAGTGATGAGCTATTTGTATAGATTGATGTGGCTAAAAATTAGACAAGGCATATTAAAAGCTGAGATCATTCAGGCTTAGGAGCAGCTGAATATGAGCAATTATGAAGCAGTTAAGCCATTAAATAAAACTGAATATCTTGTGAACTGCTGGGGCAAAAAGGCACCTCCGTGTGACCGAGAGCTTTATCACCAACACTCTCCTCTCAAAAACATAAACATTAGGAAATGTTGGTGCCAAGGGCGATGGAGAGGCTCTTTAAAGGAAAACTATTTCACATGTTGCTCGGGACAGCAATCTCATGCAGAGAAAGCCATCTCTAACTGGGCATACCAATTGTGTGAGCGAATGAGGGGATAAAGTGATTAAGGCCAGCCTTTTGATTTGGGGCCGATATGGGATCCGGATAATATAGAATCCTGTGGAGAACGGCTCACCTGGTTTCTGTCGTGCTTCTGTAACTGTACATTCAGACTGGCTGCCTTCATCAGCCGATCCCTCCTATGGAAAGGATTGTAAACATGTGTAATGTTGATTACGTGGAGATAGTTATTCTATTCCCATTCTGCTTAGGTGTTAGGCACTTTAGCATGAGAGGGTTTCAAGAACACACTATAAGAAGGGAAATAATCCTAAAAACATGTTCTTTCCTCAGTCGCTGTGACTTGGCTACAACATTTGATAGTAAATCAGATTATTCCATGAAGAAAAGAACGAGACAGTTTCAGAGTGAATCTGCCCCCATGCAGTAATGCTGTGTCTATATGCATAAGTCATTTTGAATGGCTTAATTGGTTGTCAATAGAAACATATAATATTTATTAAGAAACTGCCACATGCTAGGCATGGGGTAGGCACGTTTACATATTTATTCAGGAGAAGTAGGGTGTCAGAGCAGAAAGAACATGACAATGACAGCTTCAGTTTTGGCATAGCCTCTAACTAGCTGGGGAAACTAAGCAAGTCATTTAAAACACTCAGCAAATGTGGAGAAGAAAAGCAAAATCTCTAGATCTGTACTTTTTTTGCTGTTTAAAAGTTTATGTATGTGTGTGTGTGCGCATCTGTGCCTGGAAGAGATTATCTTTCATATTCCTTCCAGCTCTAAAGTTCTATGGACTGTACATGTTTACAGCTTTATTTATATTTTTGACCCTTCAGCTATTTCTTGGATAAAACACTTTTCATTTGCTGTATTTTCTTTCTTCCACATCCAAGTCGGTCATCAGTTTCACTTTGATTCTTCTTTGAAATATCTCTCAAATGTTTTCCTTTCAACCAGGCATTTCCTTCCCAACCACTAGTATTGCGAAGCCTAGTGGTTAAGAGGACAAGCTCTATAGTAGTACAAATTTGGGTTCAAATTCCTCCTTTACCATTAGTACTGTGTGATCTTATGATCTTGTGCTCTTTGCTATTTATTTAAACTGTCTGAAATTCAGCTTCTATACCTGTAAAAGGGGATGGTAACACCATCCTCTAAAGATTGTTGTGAATATTAAATGAAAAAGTGCACATAAAGTGCTTTAGCAAAGTGACTGGTACAAAAAAATTCAATGTTAGCTAATCCTTATGCTGCTACATTATTAGTTGTAGTATTAATTTCCTACCATCAGTACTGTTATTTTCAGTCTATCATCTTCTTTCATTAGACTGGTTTGCTACAACAGACCTGTAGTTGATATTCCTAACTCCATTTATAGAACATCTACCATAATAAATAACTATACTCCATGGTAGACTCTCTCTGTGTTTCATTTTGGAGCATTTCTATTGCTTTAGATTCAGGTTATTTTTTTTCTGCAGTGTCTAATCTGCTGTTTATTTCACTCAATGTGTTTTTCATCTCAGATGTATTTTTCATCAATAGAAATTGTAATCAGGTCTTTGGGATATTACCCATATCTCTCCTTAACTTACTCATATTTTCTTCTATTTTAGTGGTTCTCAGCCAGAGGTGATCTTGCCCCCCAGGAGACATATGACAATGTCTGAAGATATTTTTGCTTGTCACAAGGTGGGTGGGGGAATGCTAATGGAATCTAGTGGTTAGAGATGCTGCTAAACAACCCATAATGCTCAGGACAGCCCCTGCAATGAAGAATTATCTGTCCCCAAATGTTAGTAGTGCCAAGGTTGAGAAACCATATTCTACATTCTTGAGTCTAATTATAGTATCTGTTTTAATATCTTTGTCCACTTGTCCTATCTTCTGAATCTGTTTCTATTACTTTTTCTTTTCATTATGCTTCTTTGCATGCTTAGTGATTTTTCATTGGATGCCAGTTGTGAATCTTATCTTGGGTGCAGAATATTTTTGTATTCTTTTAAATATCCTTGAACTTTGTTCTGGACACATTTAAGTTACTTGGAAACAGTTTGATCCCATAGGCTCATTTTTAAACTTTGTTGGATGGGACTAGAGTAATCTTTAGTCTAGGGAAAATTTTTCCTCACTACTGAGTCAATAGCCTTATGAGTACTCTACCTGACGCCCTTGTAACCTGATGCCTCGTTATGAGATTTTCCACTCTGGTCGGGAAGAGGGGAAATGGAACTATTTCCAGACATGTGTGAGCTCTGTGCATTGCTTCTTTACAGTGGTCTTTAGCTGGCCTTGTAGTTTCCTCATACGCATGTGTCAAAGGTCAGTACTCAGCTGAAGACACAAAGAACTCTCTGCAGATCTCCTGAGCATGATCCCAGTGAAGCTCTCCCCTCTCCAGAACCGTGTGCTCTGAATTTGAGCCACCTTGGGCTCCTTTCTTAAATAACCAGCTCTATTTCCTCCACTCAGGGAGAAAGCCAGAGTCCGTTTGGGTTTCCTCTCTTTGTTTCAGCCTAGACACTATCTCTAGGCAGTAAAAGGGGATGTTGGAGGTGGAACTCACCTGGTGTGTTTCCCTTCACTCAGGGACTACTGTCCTTGCTTCCTGTTGTCCAATGTCTGAAAACAATTGTTTCATATGTTTAGTCTGTTTTTAAAAATTACTTAAGGTGGGCAGGTAAATCCGGTCCCTGATACTCCAACATGACCAGAAGTGGAAGCTCATAGACTTTTAAAAAACTTCATGGACAGTGCTATATATTGTATTCAAAACTAAATCCCATTTTCTTTCTACATCTATGCTTTTAGAAATATATTCTATCTTCAGAATCAAACTGGCATCAGTGCTGAGATCTAAACCACAGGTATGCATTTACCAGAATAAACTCTGAACTTTTCTATGTTGCTTTTCCTCTGCTTCCTCTTGCCACTTGGGATTCTTCTCTTGAGAATCTATATACTTCAGTGCTTCAGCTATTCCATTTTTAAACATTTTACCCTCCCATATCCTATTACTTGCTCAATTAATTTGGACCTTTTTTGTTTGCTTTCAGCCTTTTCTGCGGTCAGGTCCTAAAGTTTAAGTATGGCTCAATAATTCATATGTTGTTTGTTGGTTACAATGCAATTTAATGGTGTATTTATATTGCTGTGTTTATTAGCTTTGAAATTCCTAACAGAGGTATCCATTTTCTGCCCTCAGGGCATGTTCACATTTTAATTACCACTTATGTATTAAAGAATATTTCTTTACATGTTTCCAGTAACTTTTTTTTTCTTAACGTCTTTCATTAAGATACGTTTATTGAAAAGGATGGGGGCAGGAAACAATGAGACTGGGGAATAAAAGCAAAATAAAATACAACTGAGTCCCAAATTTCAGTGCTTGCAAGCTGTCCCATGACTATTTCTCTTGGTGGCATGATGTTTTCAGATTTTCTAAAGGTAGAGAAATGTTAGCTCTTCATGGTTTACGGTCACTTGCCTGGAAGTTACAAATCCTGATGCTGTTATACTATAGCTTGGGTGAGCTTGATCTAGTTAGGAGTATTTTTATGCTTCTCCGTGTAGTATGATGCCTGACAAAAAACCCCAGGATTTAGGTTGAGTGGCTCATAAGGTTAGAGATGGGAAAAGTAGAGTCTTTCATCTTTTGGTTTCTAATTCAGAGCCAATCAAGATGTCATTGAATTTAATGACCTCCAGTTAGAGGATCCTGTGAAATAAGATGTTGCTGCCAATCCTATTTTTAATGGACAAGAATCTCCATAATTCAGTGCTACATTGTATCCTCTGTTCCATAGGATTGATAAATTACCCGTGAATTGAACCGTTTCTGGAAACAATTTCTCTCTCCCTCCTCAGAGCTTAGGCAATTTGATAGGATAAACTGTAGAAGTGTAACCAAACTTTATTACTGATCCAAATATATTATTTGGAGTTGTTCCAGTATTTTGGGTTCATGTGTCAAATGGGGTATGATAGACAGCAAATATCTTGAAAGTTAAAGAAAGTTGGGATCCACCATTGGCTCGACAACTTACAGAGCACTGCGAAAATAGGTCAGCAATCTTCAAGCCAGAGAACCCTACTTGTTCTAGGGGTCAGCAGCTGCTTGAGTTGCCAGAGTGAGGCCTGGGGGTCAAAGTCAAATAGTAAAATACTAGCACACAACTGAATAGCAGACTGAAGATACTAGCAATAGGGAGTTTGAAACTGAGGCTCCCCTCTTGACAAAAAGTCTCTTACATTTTTTCCCTACAGTGAGTACAGATGAGCCAATATAATAAAATACCATGTAGATTAAGCAGGATAATGCAGAATGACGACAGATTATGACCAATGGCAAGAGGTCCAAACATACTTGGATTTAAATGACTTGAATTCAACTCTATCTACTTGGGGAAAAAGAGAGAGAGAGAGAGAGAAATAATTTAAATGGGGTGGCTTGCCATTCCACCTAGTAAATGAGTAGAGACAGGAGATGTGAACCCAAGTTGTTCCCTGGGTTGGTCTCAGTTTGTATGTTCTTCTCACACTGAGTATTTCTCTGCACCAAGGGTGATTGAAATGTTAATGAGCCAATTTTCATACAGCAGGGCCACTAAAAACAAGCTAACAACCTCATCTGGTCCTCAATCAGAGAAAAAACTGGGGGAAATGGGGTTATACCTTCATAATGGATTTTTTCCCAAGGGTAATTCTGATTCTAGGAAAATGGTTTTTGTCTCAAGTGCTGACCCTAGAACCCAAATTCCACAAAATGATGCAACACCATAGGAAAGGCATAATACCTGGCACATGGCTGGCACTCAACAAATATTGATTAAATAAATGAATATATAAATATTAGATACAACATATGAGCAGCATGACAGGAGACCCTGTTTCTAGAATATCCAATAACTCTGCTAGAAATGTCTCTAAGAGTTGCCCTAGCCACCATATGTGTATGTATATCATCTCTATATCAAATGATTGATTGATCTATCTAAAATATAGTTGTAGCCATCACCCACACAGGGTGCTAAAGGATATCCTTGGTAAAATTTTAGTAAAATTCGAGTTGTAATACTGAGTGGTACATTTTGTGTCTTGCTCATCTTTGAGTTTAAAAATAAATTTTAGTCATTAAAAAGAAAAAAACACGGAACAGTTGTTAAAGGTGCACATTGTGGAAATAGTCCACATAGATAGAAATTCACCTTGTGAAGTCGAATAAGTACAGGAACAGCCAAGAGGTTCATTTTAACCTACCATTGACCCTCCTAGCTGACTGACCTTGGATGAGCTGGAACCTTTCTACTCTCAGTTTCCTTTCTATAAAGTGAGAAGTTTGGATCAGAACAGACTCTGAGGCTCTTTAGAGTTTAAACATTCTGTGGTGGGTAATAATCAAGTCCAGTCTTCTATCCTCAAAGGCAGAATGAATTTATTCTCAAAGTCTACCATGAAAAGGATTATACAAAGTTCTAGGTTTAACTTACTCAGATCTTTAGGAATTCCTTCTTTGTGTTAAACCAAAGCCAATCCTGTTTCATTTATAGTTGCTTTTCTTTGTTGGCCTCAATACTTCTAGTAAAAATTCTTATGCGATCATGAAGTCTCGGAATTGAAAGTGACATCATGGGGTGGCTTTATTCAGTCCTCTGCTTTTTGGCTGGACTAGAATGAAATAAATTTTAAAAAAACAGTGAAATGATTAGAAGGCTACTATAAAAAGATTTGTTTGGTAAAAGATCTCAAAGGCATTTTGGAACACGCAAAAAAGCTGGACGAAAATGAGGAAGCAATTAGAGATGTTTCAAAGCACAGAAATTTCCTAGTCACCTATCTTCAGGGAGTCATCTTCAAAAATAAACAACTATTGGGAGGTTAGTAGATAAAAGGTAGGTAAGTAAGATCTGCCCTTGGAGATTTGTGGAGGTATAGATGGGCCACAGCTTAAGCAGGAGAAGGAAGATAAGGAGAATAAGTCTAAAAGCTCCTACCTACTGGTACCTGGTACCACTAAGTCTCCAGCTAGCCATTGTGTAGGCTTCAGTCTACAGATGGTGCCTAATGACTTAAGAAATGTTTTCAAAGTCAGGTAAGGCTCACCACTCTGCCTTAAGGTATGGTGGGGGGTGGGGTAGGAGGTGGTGGTAGAGAAGATGAGTTTATCAGTACCCTTTGTCATAAGCACACATGGGCATGAGCCTAAAAGTTGTGTTGTTTATTTTGGCTTCCTTGCCAGCTTTCTTATGGTGAGAATGCTCAAAAAATTGCACCATCTCCCAGAGGTTACATGAATGGCTGTTCTTTGTAGTAACCTGGGGTGGTAGTGAGGGGATGATAATGGGCAAGGAAGTTCTGGCTTTCACTACTTTGCCCTTTCAGCCCTCACAAATGTAACCTGTGGACAAATCCATTTTTGCTCTCCAGTCTGAACTTCATCTTTGATTTCTGAATTAAACAACATAACCTAACAACAGTAGAAGATGGAGTTGAAATTGGGATCTGTACTTAAGGAAAATAACAGAAAGGTCAGATAAGGCTGGCCCAGGGTGTCAAAAGTAAACTGAGACAGAGTCTCAGGTTGGTGATTTCAGAAAACATCTACCACCTCTCTTGTTTGTTTCTTTTTTTAAAATTTATTTATTTATTTTTGGCTGCATTGGGTCTTCGTTACTGTGCGTGGGCTTTCTGTAGTTGTGGCTAGCGAGGGCTACTCTTCGTTGCAGTGTGCGGGCTTCTCATTGCGGTGGCTTCTCTTGTTGCAGAGCATGGGTTCTAGGCGTGCAGGCTTCAGCAGTTGTGGCACGGGGACTTAGCTGCTCCGCAACATGTGGGATCTTCCCGGACCAGGGCTCAAACCCGTGTCCCCTGCATTGGCAGGTGGATTCTTATCGACTGCATGTCCTCTTTTTTTTTTTTTTAATGAAGCAAAATCACATTAAAATAAATTTTTCTTTTAAATTGAAGTACAATTAAGAGAGCTCTAAAAAGAAACACCTTTTGCTCGTTTGTTAAACACTGCATGTGAAGTCATTAAGTTTATTCTTTGCTCTATAGCTCTGCACTTATTCAGAATTTATCTTCATGATAACTTGTCCTAATAGTTTTAAAGTTTGTATTGATTTAAAACAAACAACCCGATTAAATAATTTTCAATGTGGACATGTTTCCCCAAATCCCTTTTCCTTAAGTGAAATGAAATTTTCTCAATCCTAACATTAATGTTGTAAAAATAGTATTTAATTCAAATTTATCTGATAATCAATATTGGGGAAAATCCTCCCCAAAGGAAAAAAATCAATGGGCTCAAACTCAAGAACCATTTTCCCAAAAATTTCTGAAGCCCTAGCTAGGTCGTGAGTTCCTTATCTCTGTTCCCACGGCTTCCCATGGATGCCTTTATCATAACTCTTACTACAAGTACTATAAGAAAGTAGCACCACAGCAGGGAGGGCAAGTGTGTAAGCTAAAACCTAAAGCATGAAGTCCAACCCGAACTTCAGCATTTACCATCTGTGTGACTTTAGACAACTTAAATAATTGTCTTAGACTTGGTTTCTTCATCTGTCAGGTAAGGATATCTCTAGTACCTACCTCACAGAGCTGACATGAAGATTAAATGAGATGAAGTGCTCAGAACACTGCCTGGCATTTATTTGATGCTCATTAAATTTAGCTAGCTATGATAATTATCTGGCCTCTCCTCTGCACTGTGAGTTCCCACAGGGCACAATTCATATGTCAACATTCATGTTTATTTCTTGAGTTCCTGGCATATATTCTGTACTCAACAAATGTTGAATGAAAAAACGCTTTACTCTTGGTGACAGTGTGGAATCCAGCTTGCAAAAGGAATTAAACGAACACAAACCAAGCCTCAAAGCTAGTATTGTGCAGTATCCATACCTAGAAACAACTGGCATGTTATCTCCAACATTACGTTGTGTGTGGTGGGAGAAGCAATGGAGCTTTAATGATAAATCCTCTACTCCTATTTTCTACCTCCTCCAGTAGCTGTTAAATATACACTAAGGTGTTTTTTGTTTGTTTGTTTGTTTGTTTGTTTTGCCTGCGTTGGGTCTTTAGTTGTGGCACGTGGGTTCTCTCATTGAGGTGCGCAAGTTCAGTTGTTGTGGTGCATGGGCTTAGTTGCCCTGAGGCATGTGGGATCTTAGTTTCCTGACCAGGGATCGAACTTACCACTGGACCACCAAGGAAGTCCCCACTAAGTTTTAATACTTAGGAAGTGATGTGCATTGCACCAATGACAGAAGACTGCAAAAGGATTATGGAATTGTGATGCTAGGAGAGTTCCAATCCTCTCATTTCATTGATGTGACTTTGTCCCTAGTGGTCCTGTGGTTGATGCAAAGACATACAACCAATCATTGGGAGATCTGGAACCAATACCCAGGACATCTGATTTCCTGGCAAAGGCTTTTGTGAGCAAACATGAATAACTGACGATAATGTGATAGTTTACTAGGTTATCTTAATTGGCAAAGAAAGGGAGATGGGGTTACAAAAAAACCTCCTAGAAAAATCACTGACTCAAGGCCTCATGCAGCAAACTAGGATCCTTGTGATCGAGCCACTGGGCTGCTGTGGAGTAGAAGAAAAGCTCTGACTTTGAGGTAGAAGGATAGTGCTTCTTAGTGGCTTGGCCTTGGCTGCTGAGTCAGAAAAAGCTGGGTTCTAATCCCAGCTAGCATTGACTAGCTCTGGATGCCTGGAAAACATCTTAAGTTTTCTAAGGCTCTGTTTCCTCAACTTTATGTTATTTTATGAATTTATTTATTTATTGGCTGAGTTGGGTCTTCGTTGCTGTGCGCAGGCTTTCTCTAGTTGTGTTGAGCTGGGGCTACTCTTCATTACAGTGCGCCAGCTTCTCATTGAGGTGGCTTCTCTTGTTGCGGAGCACGGGCTCTAGGCACGTGGGCTTCAGTAGTTGTGGCATGAGGGCTCAGTAGTTGTGGCACATGGGCTCTTGAGTGCAGGCTCAGTAGATGTGGAGCATGGGCTTAGTTGCTCTGCGGCATGTGAGATCTTCCCGGATTAGGGCTCAAACCTGTGCCCCCTGCATTGGCAGGCGGATTCTTAACCACTGCACCACCAGGGAAGTTCCTCTGTGTCCTCAACTTTAAAATGCAGATAGTAGCATCTACTTTATAGAATTTTTGTGAGGATTCTATGAGGAAATTTATATAAAGTACATAATATTCAATAATTGGTAGATTAGCCGTGTGGCCTTTGAAACTTCATTAGACTCTCTGAGCCTCAGTTTTCATATTTGTAAATTGGCATAATAATCTGTAATTTGCAAGGCAGTTGTGAGAATTAAATGAGATAATGAATGTAAAATTTCAATAAATGTTCTTTTGAAAATACCTATAGTTGTCTGGGTGCATCGATCTCTTTCCTACATTCTTTTGTCTCTCTTGCCTGTGTTCCCTCTTTCTTCTCTTCTCCTACCCAAGGATCACGGACATTACATTACCCTCGGGTAGTCCAATGCTTCTATTGATGTGCCAGTTCAGACCTGACCTTCTTTTTAGTGCCCTGTGCTTCTAAGTTTCTAGTCAAAAACACACAGTTCTTTTATTTAAAAAAATTTTTTTAAACATCTTTATATTAGAGTATAATTGCTTTACAATGGTGTGTTAGTTTCTGCTTTATAGAAACACACAGTTCTTTTAGTCTTCATCTTATCTGAGTATCAGTAAGGAAAGCAATCTGATTAAAGCAATTCACAATGAAATCTAGATAACTGATAAATTAATTCAGAGACATCTGCATTTTACGACTCATGCTAGGAGAAATCATCTTACATGAAAAAAAATCCATAGAATTTGTTCAATCAAAGAAATCAGGAACATCTATGTGGAAGAGAAAGATAAAAAAATATTTTGTAGAAGAAATCTTTTGGGACAGTACACTTTCCTCCTCTGGGAACGTTTCCCTCAATACATACAAAAGAAGGAAATGGGTCAGCATCCCCAGTCTGGAAAGGTTGTCGCCAGCAAGAGGTGAGAGTGGATATAGGATTTTTCATTTTGGGTATTTTGTAGGTCTATGTGTTTCTTATTTGTATGCCTTCTATAGAGATACACTCTGTAAGATCTCGTTTTGGAGGCAGCCCCAAGTTCCAAAAACATAAAGTTTTTTCCTTGAGAGCACAATGGAGCCCTCTATTTTTGTCTTGGCTGGAAATGAAAGGGAATGCTTCCAAATGTTCCGAATCCTCAGATGTCTTTAGTTTGGAAGGAATAATATGAAAAATGAAGGCTGGCAGGGATATGATTGAAGTCTATAAAGTCACAAAGGGTCTGAGCAGGGTGAGTACAGACATGCTCACCAGATCTCTGAAAGCTAAAGCCAAGGGCAATGCCTTAAACCTTCAAGGGCTAACTCACTGCACTTAATTGCACCTTAACAAACATTTGTTTAGTTATATAAAGGAAATACAGTAGAGTTCTAAGAGGATGATTAGGTTGGCAAATTTGTAGAAGTTTACCTCAAGAGGTGCTAGCTGGACATGGGAATAAACTTGGGGAAGAGTTTAGTTTTGTTTATGTTCCACATTGAATTTGTAATTGAAAGACTTGGATTAGAATACTTCTAAGCATCTGACATTCTGTAGCTTTGTATATAATAAGTGAAAGTTATGGGATGCTTCTGGGTACATCCCTACTTTTCAGAGGCTGATATCCTGTAAGAAAACAAGTTTCTCAGTGTCAAAATTGGAGACTCCCTATTGGATCTAAGGGTCTCAACTTTGAAGTTCTTTCATTCTCATGATGCTGGTGGAAAGCAAATGTCCTTTAATTTATGAATTCTTAATTGCTCACATTGTCATGTGAAAAAAACAGAACAAGGAAATGTTCAAAGCTTTGAGACTTACCAGATGCTCCTGATGAAATCACATTGTTATTAGCAATATAGATATACCTATTTAGTTAAGTTCCAATACATTTGTTTTTTGACCTACAGCGATTTTATTAGTTTCTAAAAAACAGTGCTCAATTCAAAATGGATTGTGTGTTTGTTATAGCAAATGTATGTTGATCTGATTAAAAATGCATTAATTTCTTTACATTTCAATAATAATGGATTCACTTTCAGAAAGAAAGGGCTGGAAAATGTGCAGTCATGTAACCTGATAATCTCAGATAAGTGGTATTTAATATTGCTCAACAGGAAAATTTTTCCCCATACTTTAAAAGCAAAAATCTCTAATATTAAGTGATATATGTAGTACATAGAAGCATTTAGAAGAAAAGAAATCTCTCTAATTTAACTCAAGGTCACATGCACACTGTCAGAGCAAAGAGTTGTAAAATTATCCAGGGAACTTGAAACAGTCTAGACAGTCAATCCAGATCATTTAAAAAGATATGTTAAAGGTGCTCATAAGAGTATGAGAGTTATCTGCTAATATGAAGATGCAGTTTGGGGACAAATCTAATTTTGTGTTGTTTAAAGCCTTAAGGTCTTTTCTTGAAATCCATTTTAATAGAAATATATAAACTTAAAATATCCCCAAAGATAGGACATTATTTAATAAATAAATATATTTTATTCATTTATTATACATGTACACCCAAGAGCCATAGAAATATCTTTACATATAACCTGATGTATGTGAATATTTAATTTTTTACATGTAAAATGGATGGAATTAACAAAGCCTGTAAACCTCAGTGCATTATGTAAAAACCTAAGGAACCCCAGGAGAAGCACTTGCCTAGGAGGAGGAAGGGTTCTGTCATCAAACATCCACTGACTACCTTTAGGCAAGTCCTTTATTCTTTTACAATATTTTCAATTGTAAAATAGAGATATGAGAGCTGGAAGGACACAGAATAGATAACCTCTATGTATGGCTTAAAATAAAGTATAATAAAATATATCTATACACATTTATATCATATGGACACACAACAATATAAGTCTGCAACAGTTAGCTAATTATACAACTGGGAGAATAAGTAGCAAGTTAATAAATTATTCTGTTTACTCGTCTCCCAAGGATAATTGCTGAGTAGCTCAAGCTCCCAATTAGTAGGAACTCATTCACTGATTGTTGAATTGAATTGATTGTGACCCATAGTACATAAAAATGTGTTTAAATTCCACCAGGTGTGCTTGAATTTCACAAATCTTGCATTCCACACTAGGGAAATCAGCCTCAGAAAGTATTTTTACTATCTTCATGGCTGGGATAAAGGTAGTAGATTTCTCCAACAAGTAGTTATTTTTGACAATAGAAATATAAACAAACTCACAGCTTGTATGTGAACCAGTTCTTTCCAATGCAGATTGAAGGCCAAATGTGTAAATATACATTACCATTTTGAAGGCTCTCTCTTAGATAAACTGACGTGCTAATTCTGCGAGTGGAATGTCATGCCCTTGCTTATCTCTCCATTCTCAATTCTGTCATCACTTCATGACTATCATCATCCTGGGTTATTCCCAGATGATTTCTTTGCCCCGAGAGCTGAACTGTTCAACACTGTAGTCACTAGCCACTATGGCTATTGAGCCCTTGAAATGTAGCTATAGGGCCCTTGAAATGTAGCTAGTTCAAACTGAGATGTGCGTTAAGTGTAAAATCCATGGTAGATTTCAAAGATGTAGTATAAAAAATAATATAAAATATCTCAATACTATTTTTATATTGATTACATATTGAAATGACAGTATTTTTGGCAAGTTAGGATAAATAAATTGTTATTAAGATGAATTTCACCTGTTTATTTTTACTTTTTAAAATGTGGCTTTCAGAAAATGTAAAATTACCTAAATGGGTCCACATTTATGACTTACATTTTACTTCTGTTGGACAGTGCTGCTCTCGAGTATCTGCTGAACACAAATCTTCCCCACCCACTCTTTCTCAAAAACTTTTAGTGGTACTTTAATCCCATCCATATAATCTATATGTTCTTTTTAGCTTTCAAGGCCATCTCTAAACTGCACCATTCCCATTTAACTGTTTTAGGAAGAAACTACCCCTTCCCTCCCTGAATGCATTGTTTGCTGCCCTTTTTCTCCCCATCCCCATTGGTGCCAAGCCTCTGAGCAGTTTCACTCATCTCACACTTATTGATTTTATTGCTCTGAACAAAAGGCTGTGCTGGACTCGCCTATAGCCCCCCCACCCCCACCTCTTAGAAGATACAGTCTAATGGAAGCAATAGACACGTGAGCAATAAATGACAATAGAGGTCATAAGTGCCATGGTGGGTTGAGAACAGGGCGCTGAAGCGTACACAGATAGGCCCCTAACTCAAGTGCAAGAGTTCAGAAAAGACCAGAGGAATTTTAGCCTGAGTTGCCTGAGGAATGAGTAGGAGTTTATTGGGCGAATGTCAGGTGAGACGGGAAAGAAGACTCTTCCAGGCAGAGAGAAATGGGCCAAGGCCAGGCAGTGCAAGAATACCTAGGTCCCTTAGTGAGATGAAGAAAGTGGTATGGGTGGGAAAGGAGATAGGAAGTTTGAGCTATAAGTCACAGCTGGCCAGATTGTGAAAGCCATGCTAAGAAGCTTGGTCATAAATACTCTTTTCTCTCTTAGCTCTCTGCTATACACTCGTTCTATTTATGAACCCAATTCAGACTTTTCTGTGTCCTTGCCCCTTGCCATGTGATGCTGTTGTACCTCTCATTAAATAGGTAGTCTGTTCTCTACTATGAATCTGGATTTCGGCAGGTGACTTTCTGTGGCTAATAAGAAGTTAGTAGATTCTATTGTATTTGTGCATTTTGCCTATGCTTTTGCACTCTGCTATTGTTATGGGAGGGACATGCCCAGGCCAACCTGCTGGTCCCAGAAGGAGAATGAAAGACATATGAGGAGAGCTGAGTCACGCTGGTCAACCTAGCTAAAACCATACTTGACCTTAGCCTATAGCCAGCCAACCACTAGACATGTGAGAGAACCCAGCCAAGCTCAGCAAATCCACCTAACACCCCCAGATATGTGAGCACTGAATGCTTATTTTGCATGTAATTATTTGTTACTCAGCATTATTGTGGGAATGTATAACTGATACATGACCCAACAAACTGTATGCTCCCTGAGGACAGGACCATGTCTTTTCTACCCTTTCCCCAGTGCTCAATAAACAACTAGTAATTAATAGATTTAGATTTTCTTGGGCTGTCAAAGATTTTAATGCCACAGTTATAGCCATGAAAAATGGGAACTTTCTCAAGCCAATGTTGATAACCTTTCTAAAACTTTCCAGCAAGGAGAAAGACAGGACCTATTTTTTCCCCCTTTGCTCTATTGAAAGGACCCATCAGCAGCCCCTGAAAGAGGAAACGTGAGGAGGCTTAGTGTGATTGTTTGGTGGGTTTTCTGGCCCCCCAGGGCTCTGGTGGGATTTAGGATACCTTACAGGGTGGCACACATACTCTTTAAAGGTAGCTGACATAGGAGAAATGTCCAGGACAAATTCTGAAATCTAAATCTCATTTGACAGTTTTTCTAGAACACCTGTCTTTCCCAGTAAGGCTTGGCTCTGACAGATGCTAAGTAGACTGCCAGGGAAAATAGCTGAGCTTCATGGACTTTGGTCAGGTGGGTCAGAGTTGATGGCACTGTGTCATAGTCACTTTCCATCAACAACGGAATGAGCGAGGCTGCTCAAAAGACTCAGCTTCACTCTATTGTGTGTAGCTATACTTCAGAATGCCACTAGAAATCTAAGAACTGATGTTAGTCTCTGCTTCAGATCTCCTGGAAAACTCTCCTAGATCATCAAGAGTTACTGAACATCTAAAGTCCCTTCTTAAGTCAATAAGCCAGGGTGATATACACATGCTGAGAAAGGCACACACACGCAGATGTAAGGAATATCTGTCCACTCTGTAGTGTCAAAACACTGCTGTGGCCTGAAGAATGAAATCATGTATCTAAGCCTACGTAAGGGAATCCCTGCCCTTATGATTCTTCCTTAGTGAATCAGAGATGAAAAGTGGCTTTGGACACTATGGAGAACAGTATGGATGTTCCTCAAACAACTAAAAATAGAACTACCATATGACCCAGCAATCCCACTACTGGGCATATACCCTGAGAAAACCATAATTCAAAAAGAGTCATGTACCACAATGTTCACTGCAGCTCTATTTACAATAGCCAGGACATGGAAGCAACCTAAGTGTCCATCAACAGATGAATGGATAAAGAAGATGTGGCACATATATACAATGGAATATTACTCAGCCATAAAAAGAAACATAACTGAATTATTTGTAGCGAGGTGGATGGACCTAGAGACTGTCATACAGTGTGAAGTCAGAAAGAGAAAAACAAATACCGTACGCTAACACATATATATGGAATATATAAAAAAAAAAAAGGTTCTGAAGAACCTAGAGGCAGGACAGGAATAAAGATGCAGATGTAGTGAATGGACTTGAGGACACAGGGAGGGGGAAGGGTAAGCTGGGATGAAATGAGAGAGTGGCATGGACATATATACAGTATCAAATGTAAAATAGATAGCTAGTGGGAAGCAGCCACATAGCACAGGGAGATCAGCTTGGTGCTTTGTGTCCACCTAGAGGGGTGGGATAGGGAGAGTAGGAGGGAGATGCAAGAGGGAGGAGATATGGGGGTATATGTATATGTATAGCTGATTCACTTTGTTATACAGCAGCAACTAACACACCACTGTAAAGCAATTATACTCCAATAATGATGTTAAAAAAAATCCCTTATTTTTCAAATCAAAAAGAAAAAAGAAAAGTGGCTTTGGAGTCACATTGCTTGGGTTTGAATCCAATTCTGTTACTTATCTGCTTCATGATCTTGAGCAGAAAAACTTAGTCTCTAAGCTCAGTTTCTTCCCTTGTAAGATGGAAATGAGAATAGTACCAACCTCACTGACTTGAGGTGAGGACAAAATGAGATACAGCATGAAAAGTTTATGACACAGTATCTGGCACATAATAACTTCTCAGTAAATGGTGGCAGCTATTATTAGGGATTTCTGCAGTCTGTGCTGACACCAGTTAGTAAGCAAAACTGGTTCAGCTTATCCTATAAGAGAATGATTAGCAGAATGTTGTGTTTATAAGAGATCAATCTTTAGAGGAACTAAGGTTCGGCTTAATGGTGGATTGCTTGTTCCATCATAAGGCTTGCACTGGCTGTAGATGATGCTGTTGTGCCACGATTATTGCTATCTTCCCTAATGTGGGTGGCAACCAAATTATTCTGAGAGCGTTTGATGTTCACCTACCCCTACTTGCTCAAGGCTGGACCACAGTCTACTAGAAAACAAATTTGGTCAACTGTGAAGCTGCTTACCACATTTACTGCTCTGGGATAACTGTTCACCCCCATTGGCTAGAGTTTAGCATGACGGTAACTTTGGATGTTGTAGAAACCAAGCATTTCAACAGGCCAGTGTCTACACATGACTAGTATCATACTTTTAATGAATGCAAGGTATGTGTCTATGTGGTGTATATGTGTGTGTAAGAAGGGTATCTGACTTTTTCTTCTCCTTTGGTTGTTCAGTCTTTCAATAAATATTTACTAAATGTCTACTGTATGCTAGGCACTATACTATAAGTAAAGTAGATATGCCTCCACCATTCAGCTTTTGCAAGCAGGTTGATTGCTTGATCTTCCCCTGTAAACTATATTTTCCAGGTTCCCTTGCCAAGTGGCTTCTTGCTAGATTCAGCCAATGGGAGACATTAGAAGAAGGTAGTAGAGCAGGAAGACAAAGAGAAGCAATGGTATTTCTCACTATGTCCCCATCTCCTGCTTTGGGAAGTGGCTACATCTCCTCTGTGTCCTACCTCTGGCCAGGCTGCTTCTGTCATGTGTCCTGCTCCCCCTAGGCAGCCCACATCTTGGAATCATGTAACAGTCCCAGCTTTCTTTGTCCTTCCAGCCCTACGATGGTAGTGGCTTCTTGCTCTTGCTTAACTCTGGGTTGTTTCACTCTCAGTTTCTTCAACACCTCTGTAACTAGTTTCCTAAAATTAAATCCCTTCTGTTAAACCATCTGATGTGGTCTCTC
>NW_006781329.1:1265691-1266630 GCF_000442215.2 Lipotes vexillifer
CTAGACTTTGAGTGGTATGATCTCAATACTTTACATTTTTTTGGGGGGACAGATATTATTCAAAGAGTCCTACAAATACATAATGACATTCTGTGATATGTTAAAAAGTACAGTTACAATGAAGGCATGTAACTGGATGGGGAGCTGTGTTCATCTACTTCAAGGTCTTGTTACTCCAAGTCAGGTCTATGCATCTGTAGCATTGCCATCCCCTGTGGGGCTTGTTAGAAATAAGGAGTCTCAGATCCCATCCCAGTTACAACTGGTTCAGAATCTGCATTTTGAAAAGCTTCCAGCTCACACGAGTGATCCAGCAATAGCATCTACTTTCAATCTGATTACTGTGGTTCAGACCTCCCAGCTCTAATCTGTTGGGATTGTAAAGAATCAGTAGTGGCTCTTAATCTCAGCTCTATTCAAATGAGGAGACCTTGCAATGTCCACTTCTTTTTTTCTTTTTTTTATTCTTTGCAGTACGCGGGCCTCTCACTGTTGTGGCCTCTCCCATTGCGGAGCACAGGCTCCGGACGCACAGGCTCAGCCTCCATGGCTCACGGGCCTAGCTGCTGTGCGGCATGTGGGAGCTTCCCGGACCGGGGCATGAACCCATGTCCCCTGCATCGGCAGGCGGACTCTCAACCACTGCGCCACCAGGGAAGCTCGCAATGCCCACTTCTTATTTTTTTTTTTTTTCGGTGGCATATACATATATATATATTTTTTTACATCTTTATTGGAGGATAATTGCTTTACAGTGGTGTGTTAGTTTCTGCTTTATAACAAAGTGAATCAGTTATACATATACATATGTTCCCATATCTCTTCCCTCTTGCATCTCCCTCCCTCCCACCCTCCCTATCCCACCCCCTAGGTGGTCATAAAGCACCGAGCTGACCTCCCTGTGCTATGCAGCTGCTTCCCACTAGCTATCTATTTTAC
>NW_006781329.1:1267575-1279452 GCF_000442215.2 Lipotes vexillifer
CTTTCAGATTTTTCATCATTAGTGTATAGGAATGCCAGAGATTTCTGTGCATTAATTTTGTATCCTGCTACTTTACCAAATTCATTGATATTCATTGATTAGATCTAGTAGTTTTCTGGTAGCATCTTTAGGATCCTCTATGTATAGTATCATGTCACCTGCAAACACTGACAGCTTTACTTCTTCTTTTCCTATTTGGATTCCTTTTCTTCTCTGATTGCTGTGGCTAAAGCTTCCAAAACTATGTTGAATAAGAGTGGTATCTAGTAGTTTTCTGGTAGCATCTTTAGGATCCTCTATGTATAGTATCATGTCACCTGCAAACACTGACAGCTTTACTTCTTCTTTTCCTATTTGGATTCCTTTTCTTCTCTGATTGCTGTGGCTAAAGCTTCCAAAACTATGTTGAATAAGAGTGGTGAGAGTGGGCAACCTTGTCTTCTTCCTGATCTTAGTGGGAATGCTTTCAGTTTTTTACCATTGACGACTATGTTGGCTGTGAGTTTGTCATATATGCCTTTATTATATTGAAGAAATTTCCTTCTATGCCTACTTTCTGGAGGGTTTTTATCATAAATCGGTGTTAAATTTTGTCGAAGCTTTCTCTGCATCTATTGAGATGATCATATGGTTTTTCTCCTTCAATTTGTTAAGATGGTGTATCACGTTGATTGATTTGCGTATATTGAAGAACCCTTGCATTCCTGGAATAAACCCCACTTGATCGTGGTGTATGATCCTTTTAATGTGCTGTTGGATTCTGTTTGCTAGTATTTTGTTGAGGATTTTTGCACCTATGTTCATCAGTGATATTGGCCTGTAGTTTTCTTTCTTTGTGACATCCTTGTCTGGTTTTGGTATCAGGGTGATGCTGGCCTCATAGAATGAGTTTGGGAGTGTCCCTCCCTCTGCTATATTTTGGAAGAGTTTTGAGAAGGATAGGTGTTAGCTCTTCTCTAAATGTTGATAGAATTCGCCTGTGAAGCCATCTGGTCCTGGGCTTTTGTTTGTTGGAAGATTTTTAATCACAGTTTCAATTTCAGTGTTTGTGATTGGTCTGTTCATATTTTCTATTTCTTCCTGATTCAGTCTTGGCAGTTTGTGCATTTCTAAGAATTTGTCCATTTCTTCCAGATTGTCCATTTTATTGGCATAGAGGTTGCTTGTAGTAATCTCTCATGATCTTTTGTATTTCTGCAGTGTCAGCTGTTACTTCTCCTTTTTCATTTCTAATTGTATTGATTTGAGTCTTCTCACTTTTTTTCTTGATGAATCTGGCTAATGGTTTATCAATTTTGTTTATCTTCTCAAAGACCACCTTTTAGTTTTATTGATTTTTGCTATCATTTCCTTCATTTCTTTTTCATTTATTTCTGATCTGATTTTTATGATTTCTTTCCTTCTGCTAACTTTGGGGTTTTTTGGTTCTTCTTTCTCTAATTGCTTAGAGAAAGTGGGGTATTAAAGTCCCCTACTATGAATGTTGCTTCTTAAGGTGGGCTTGTATTGCTATAAACTTCCCTCTTAGAACTGCTTTTGCTGCATCCCATAGGTTTTGGGTCGTTGTATCTCCATTGTCATTTGTTTCTAGGTATTTTTTAATTTCCTCTTTGATTTCTTCAGTGATCACTTCGTTATTAAGTAGTGTATTGTTTAGCCTCCATGTGTTTGTATTTTTTACAGCTCTTTTCCTATAATTGATATCTAGTCTCATGGCGTTGTGGTCGGAAAAGATACTTGATACAATTTCAATTTTCTTAAATTTACCAAGGCTTGATTTGTGACCCAAGATATGATCTATCCTGGAGAATGTTCCATGAGCACTTGAGAAAAATGTGTATTCTGTTGTTTTTGGATGGAGTGTCCTATAAATATCAATTAAGTCCATCTTGTTTAATGTATCATTTAAAGCTTGTGTTTCCTTATTTATTTTCATTTTGGATGATCTGTCCATTGGTGAAAGTGGGGTGTTGAAGTCCCCTACTATGAATGTGTTACTGTCGATTTCCCCTTTTATGGCTGCTAGTTTTTGCCTTATGTATTGAGGTGCTCCTATGTTGGGTGCATAAATATTTACAATTGTTATATCTTCTTCTTGGATCGATCCCTTAATCATTATGTAGTGTCCTTCTTTGTCTCTTCTGATAGTCCTTATTTTAAAGTCTATTTTGTCTGATATGAGAATTGCTACTCCAGCTTTCTTTTGGTTTCCATTTGCATGGAATATCTTTTTCCATCCCCTTACTTTCAGTCTGTATGTGTCTCTAGGTCTGAAGTGGGTCTCTTGTAGACAGCATATATATGGGTCTTGTTTTTGTATCCATTCAGCCAATCTGTGTCTTTTGGTGGGAGCATTTAGTCCATTTACATTTAAGGTAATTATCGATATGTATGTTCCTATTCCCATTTTCTAAATTGTTTTGGGTTCGTTATTATAGGACTTTTCCTTCTCTTGTGTTTTTGTCTAGAGAAGTTCCTTTAGCATTTGTTGTAAAGCTGGTTTGGTGGTGCTGAACTCTCTCAGCTTTTGCTTGTCTGTAAAGGTTTTAATTTCTCCATCAAATCTGAATGAGATCCTTGCTGGGTAGAGTAATCTTGGTTGCAGGTTTTTCTCCTTCATCACTTTCAGTATGTCCTGCCACTCCCTTCTGGCTTGTAGAGTTTCTGCTGAGAGATCAGCTGTTAACCTTATGGGGATTCCCTTGTGTGTTATTTGTTGTTTTTCCCTTGCTGCTTTTAATATGCTTTCTTTGTATTTAGTTTTTGACAGTTTGATTAATATGTGTCTTGGCGTATTTCTCCTTGAATTTATCCTGTATGGGACTCTCTGTGCTTCCTGGACTTGATTAACTATTTCCTTTCCCATATTAGGGAAGTTTTCAACTATAATCTCTTCAAATATTTTCTCAGTCCCTTTCTTTTTCTCTTCTTCTTCTGGGACCCCTGCAATTCGAATATTGGTGCGTTTAATGTTGCCCCAGAGGTCTTAGAGACTGTCCTCAGTTGTTTTCATTCTTTTTTCTTTATTCTGCTCTGCAGTAGTTATTTCCACTATTTTATCTTCCAGGTCACTGATCCGTTCTTCTGCCTCAGTTATTCTGCTATTGATCCCATCTAGAGTATTTTTAATTTCATTTATTGTGTTGTTCATCACTGCTTGTTTTATCTTTAGTTCTTCTAGGTCCTTGTTAAATGTTTCTTGCATTTTCTCTCTTCTATTTCCAAGATTTTGGATCATCTTTACTATCATTATTCTGAATTCTTTTTCAGGTAGACTGCCTATTTCCTCTGCATTTGTTAGGTCTGGTGGGTTTTTATCCTGCTCCTTCATCTGCTGTGTGTTTTTCTGTCTTCTCATTTTGCTTATCTTACTGTGATTGGGTTCACCTTTTTGCAGGCTGCAAGTTCGTAGCTCCCGTTGTTTTTGATGTCTGTCTCCAGTGGCTAAGGTTGGTTCAGTGCGTTGTGTAGGCTTCCTGGTGGAGGGGACTAGTGGCTGTGTTGTGGTGTATGAGGCTAGATCTTGTCTCTCTAGTGGGCAGGTCCACGTCTGGTGGTGTGTTTTGGGGTGTCTGTGGACTTATTATGATTTTAGGCAGCCTCTCTGCTAGTGGGTGGGGTTGTGTTCCTGTCTTGCTATATGGTTGGCATAGGTTGTCCAGCACTGTAGCTTGCTGGTCGTTGAGTGAAGCTGGGTGCTGGTGCTGAGATGGAGATCTCTGGGAGATTTTTGCCGTTTGATATTATGTGGATCTGGGAGGTCTCTTGTGGAACAGTGTCCTGAAGTTGGCTTTCCCACCTCAGAGGCACAGCACTAACTCCTGGCTGCAGCACCAAGAGCCTTTCATCCACACGGAGTTAGAAGTAAAGGTGGCCTTGAAGTTCCCCAAGGATGTGATGTGATTAGGACCTTGAGTATATCAGTTTAGCCAGGTATCTATTGTGACTTCAGACAAACTATTCTCTTCTGCTTTCTTTATTTAGGAAGCAATGTTAGCCAGTCTCTTAAGATTTCTTTGTTACAGGCAGAATTGTCACTGTCATCTTATTCTGTGGGGCGACGGGCCTCATGGGCCAGCTGTACAGGTAGGAGTCTTTTTTTTGTCCTTTGTGCTTAGAGCAGCGTCACTTGCTCATAGGGGGCCGCTTGCAGAGGCCTGAAACCCGCCCTTCCGGCCAGAGTTCCTGATGCAAAATAGCTGCGCCGACACCTCAGCACAGCAGGCCGTACGCAGAAGCCCGCAATGCCCACTTCTTAACGCTGCTTTAGCAAACATTGCAGGCAAGACTCTAGGGCAAATGCAAGACAGAGGGTGGAAATTAGAATAATTCATGTAGAAGAGCTGGGAAACTGCTTGCTGGCTATGTTTTAGTAGCTGGAAGCAGAGCCCTAGAGGACTGGATCTTTGAAATGTATTGAAGCATGCTGTGGGAAAGTAAATATCTTTCCCAAAGTGACCATATCTTATATTAGCCAATGTAGGACATTTGGTCACCACAACCTTTTCATATCACTAAACTTCAGGTGAGACTCACATGCATTGCTTTTAAACCACAGTGAAAGAGGCTGTCAGAGAGACAAATTGTGCAAATGTTATAGGCAGGTTTTTAATGATGATCTTTTTAATTTTTAGTTTCCCCCTTCCCGCGACCTAATCACTGATTTTGGATGTACTATTTCCTTTACTCTGACCATTACTCAGAAGTGAGAATAGTGGAAGAATAATAGAATCTGGAAGCAGAAGACCATGTCAAGACCTACCTGTGCCATTCTGTGAACTGTGCTACCTTGGGCCAGTCCTTAATGTTTCTGATGCTCAGTTATTTTATGTGCCAAATGAGACTGAAAACTCCTTACTCATTGGTTTGTGGTGTGGTTCAGATAGTATGAGAATGTGGTCTATAAAGGGAAGGGAACTAACTAGTGTTGAAAAACTATACTTAAAGCAAAGTAAACTGGCAAAACTGCAGGCGGGGTGTAAAAGGCATTCAAAGTGTGATTAAAGTGCGATGCTCTGTAGCTTCTGTACATGGGTCAAAAGGACTAAAGACTGCACAGTGTCCAGTGTCCCCTTGAAAATACTTGTGTGTGTGTGTGTGTGTGTATGTTTTAATGTTAGCCTGTAGATCATTCAACCAACCCTTGCCTCTTGAGCCTGTTTTGAATTTGTGGCTGCTAACTCACTTCTTTCTTACTTGTGGCCATACATGCTGAGATTCAGTCAACAAATGTTTCCTGAGCATTGATGCTATGCCAGGCACCATTATACGTGTTTGGAATACTCAATGAATAAACACAAAACTCCTGTTCTCACAGAGTTTAAATTTTAGTAAGGCCAAATTGGTATAGCAGGATGCTCTGGTTATACTGAAGTCGATCTAATTTCTATCAGCTCTGCCTAAGGACATGGAACTGGTCCTAGGTGGTTCTAGGCAGGATGAGTATGAAGACCCGTGTTTGAGTTGTTTGCTGGTTATAAACTGCTGTTTGTCCACCTCTGATTTTAGAGTATGTAAAAGTATTCCATATTAACACCATTTCTGTGTATCCTCTTTATGCTACCCTCCCCAATAACTGAGTCTCCTCTCATTACTATGTCAAATCTACTGCCAGCCTCCTGGGATGAGGATACCTTCTGCTTGCATTGTATTCCTTTACTCACTCATTCATTCAGTCATCCCTTTAACTAATATATATTGAAAGTATTGAAAGCATTATGTTAGTCACCAGGGTAGGAACTGAGAGCACAACTATGAATAAGACTGAAAATGGCGCTGTCTTCACAGAGCATCCTTTCTAGTGAGGGAGCCAGTGGACATAATTGCTCAATTACAGTTGTGAAAAGGACCACAGAGTAAAAGTGTGCCATAATAGTATAGTCTCTAATAGAGGTACTTAGACTTGCCTGATTAGTTCACTTTCTTGAGGAAGACATTTGAACTGAGTTTTGTATAGTCGTATGTGGGAGGAAAGTGGCATTAGTTGGTGAAGGAGGGAAGTAAGAACACTCTATGCGAAGGAACACCATGTGTAAAGGCTCCAAGGCAGGAGAGAAATTGGCATATTTGAGGAACTGGAAAGGGTGGTATTACCAGATCATAAAAAATGAGTGGAATTAGGGAACTAGGTTGAGCTGGAGATGTATGTAATCTTATAAACCATGTAAAGGATTTGGGTGTTTATGCTAAAGGTAATAGAAAACCATCAAAGAGTTTTATGCTGGGGTGTGATATGATCTCATTTATGTTTCAAAGTAAACATTTTGGCTGCAATATAGAAAATGGGTTGGAAGCATGGCAGGAATGGAAGTGGAGAAACCAACTGGTAAGCAAGCTATTATAGCCGTCCAGGCAAGAGATGAAGTTAGCTTTGATTAGGGTAGTAGCCTAGGTGATGGAAAGAAATAGATGGATTTAACAGGTATTAGGGATTAAAACTGGCAGGATGGTGACTGAGTGGATAGTGGTGCTAAGGAGAAGGGAAGATCAAGGATTCTGGCTTGGGCACCTGGGTGAATGGTGGTATCCTTCACTGAGATGAGGCATACTGGAGGAGGACTGATGTTTGGGAAACAAAATGACTTTAGTTTTGAACAAGCTGGATTTGTGCTTCCTTTAAAACATCCAGAAGAAGATATTGAGTTGGATATACAGATCTGGAGGTCAGAGGTAAAGTTTGGGCTGCAAATTGCTGCTGCTAACTACCTCAATCATTGCTGGGTAAACACTTCAGATACTGGAATTAATACTTCAGATCTTGACTGATGGCAAAAGCATCCAATCAGCCCTCTCCATGAAATGAGTATTACAATTCACATTATTTTCAATGCCTCTTGACAGATTATGAGGCTTTTACAATGTCTCCATATTAAAACTCAGACTAAGATTGCCAAATTGGTCTGTACTGCCAACAACCTGGTCCACAGTTAAGATGATAATGAAATGTGTCTGTTGCAAACATTGCTAGTTGCCTCCCAACGCCCATTCACTCTTCCTCCTTAGTAACACAGAACCTGGGCTACACTTGAAGTGGTATGTGGCCCTATGACTTAAGTGCTGGACAGTTAGATGTGAAGAGTAGTATTATATGGGCAAAGACCCTAATGGTGGAAGGAATGGGTAGTGAGAAGCGCAAGTCCTCCTGCCTACTGCTTGGAATCCAGATGTAATGGCTGGAAAAACAGCTGTTATTTTGGATTATGGAAATCATGTGTGGCAAAACAGAAAAATAGAAGGAGCATGGGTCCTTGATGACTTCATGGAGCCCTGATATTAACCTTAGGTTGACTAAAGTCTTCTTTTACTTAAAAAGGGGGTGGAAGTCTATGTGTATTTAAGTTGTCGTTGGATCTCTGTTAGCAATTGAATTCAATTATTTTATTCTATGTTTGGTTATTACCTGGGTATTTTACCATAATGCAACCTATTATAGTATGAAATTTGGTATAAAGAGAGTAGTTTTGATCTCATCAAAGAAGTATATTACTGGAGTGCTAGTGGAATCTTGTTTTAATACTGTTTATCTCTTGACCAAGACCTGATCAAGAGCAATGCAAAGGCAGGGACCAGGAAGATCAGTATCTGAGATTGAGTGGCAAACAGAAACTCCAATAGAAGACAAGGAAATGAATTAATGATTTTTAAAAAATACTTGCAGATAGTATCACAGAGCTTTTGCTGCATAACAAATCACCCCAAAATGTAGTGACTTAAAACAATAAGCATTTGTCTGGTTTATGCTTTTGCACATTGGTAATTTGGGCTGGGCTCACATGGGCTTCTCCAGTGATCTGAGCTAGGCTTGGCTACACTTGGCTGGAGCTCATTCAGGTTCTGTGATCAGGTGCCAGGGAAGCTGAGGATGATGGACTTTTGGCTGGGGTGCTCTGGTTTTCCTCTATGCAGTACCTTATTCTCCAGGACTTATTCACATGATGATGGTGGCAGGGGTCCCAAAAGAGTGAGTGGAAGTATGCAAAGCTTCTCGAGGCCATACAGTTGTATCTGTACCTATCTATAAGCCAAAGCAAATTGCACACCAGCCTAGGTTTAAGGGGTAAAATAATAAATTTTATTTCCTGATGGATTTAAAGAAATTGTGGGAGAATTTGTAGCTGTTTTTGCAATCTACCACACAGACACCTAAAGATCTAATTAAAAGGAGAAATGACAAGGGAATAGATGCTCCAGCAGGAGCAAGATATCTGAACAACCTCTGCAGGAAATGTAACCCAGGGGTTAGGAGTATGGTTGTGCATTTATACAGAACTGGATTCAAATCCTGACTGTGTTGTTGACTGGCTGGGTTCCTCATTAATAATGACTATCTCATGGGTTTGTGAGGATTGCATGTATGTAACATTCTTAGCATGGTGCCTGGCATATGCTAAGTAATAATAAATGGCAGCTGTTATAGTTGTTATCCCTATAGGATACTTTGGTGGCATAGGGTCTGGGTTGGAGACAGGACTGATCAGGACTGGAGACTGAAGGCTGGGCAAGAGAGAGGTTGGCTCAGGTTGGCAGAGAAAAATGAAAGTTATTACAGCATGATGTAGTGGACTAGGGCAGGACAGAATTTAGGGTCAGACAGACTAGGGACTCATCAGAGGTTCAGGCACACAGGTCAGCACAGGTCTTCTACCAACAATAATGGTTAACCTTTACCGAGCACTTAAAATATGCCAAGCACTGTTCTGAGTGTTTTACAGTTACTAACTCATTTAATCCTCATAACGCTTCTATCTAGGCATTATCCCCCTTTTATATTTGGGGAAATTGAGGCACAAAGAGATTTTTAGCACATTTCCCAAGGCCGCACAGCCCATGGGTGCGATACCAACCAGGTCTGTCTCACTACTGACTCCAAGCTACTGGCACCCTCATGATACCCTGGGTTGATCCCAGGCATGAGCCAATGTCAGGCAAGTGAGGCAAGTCAGAAGTTTCCAGAGAGGCAAGGAAGATTCAAGCAAGCCATGTGTGGTACCCAAAAAGCAATAGCTGAGCAACTGCTGAGGGAAGAGGCGAGGGGGAAGACTGTCTTAATAATTGAGACCTTCTGTATAGCTCAGCACTCCCATTTGCACTATTTCTGGCATTAAAATTTCTAGTCCTCAAAATGAGGAAGGTGAGACTTACTTTCCCTTCACAACTCAGGTACTCAAAAGAGTAGTCTCCATTTGTTAACTCTGCTTCCTCCTCTCCTACTGCTTTAATCCACTGCTGCAGCCTGACTCCCAACCTCTACCTTGGTCATCTTGTGACCTGAGATGGCCACATCCAGTGGACCCTATGCAGTCCTCATTGCTTGGTGTTGAAGAGCTCTGGTTATTCACTTACTGAAATGTTTTCCTCCTCCTCATCTTTCGTCAAGCCTGACCTCAGGTAGCCCACTCATTCTCTTGGCCAAGTGCAACTCCTCCGCTCAACTTTTTATCAGGCATTTACAGCACCTCATTCCTATTCCTATGACCAATTTCAGGCACCTCACTGTTTCAGAAATTTCTTTCCTATTCCTTTGAATGATAAGAACATACATATAGACTCTGACCTGTAGTCTTGAATACGGGAATCTGAAGTAGGGGCAGTGACTATCATTGCTTGAGCCCACATTACGGGACCTCTTTATACACAATGTAATCAGTTTTCATCACAAGAAGTCTGTGAGCTAAGTAGTACTATTTTTATTTTACAGATAAAGAAACTGAGGCTTAGAGAGAAAATTAGCATACAGCTGGTAGAGGAGGAGTCAAAGATACTCAGGTTGTTTTGACACCAGAGCCTCTGTTTTCCTGCTACCTCATTCTGCTTCTCATAATTCACAAATTGTATACCATGGGATCAACAGCGTTATCTGCAACAACACAAGAATCTAATTTGCATTTATTTATTTGTTTGTTTATTATTTATTTACTATTATTGCCTTTGGGACACAGTAGAACCTGGCTGACTGATTAAGGAGAGTTCAAACACAGGCTTCCTTCCCAATTGCCCAGGGTGTAAATGACCAAAGGTCTGAATTCTATTTGGATACCTGGGTGCTGCCTTTTCTGTAATTTTCAGCCAGAGTCTGTCCTTAGTTAGAATGTCCCTGGGATTTTATGAGCAGGGGGAAAATGCACTGGCGTGATTACAATCAATAGCTCTTCCACAAGACACAGATGTAGAGCAAGCAATACTTCAGAGATTAGAAACTGCAATCCAGGCATGAAGGCACCTTGGAAAAACACATATTTTATCCCACCCCGCTTTGGGATCATTGAGTGTCACTGAAGCCAATAAGTTAAAACTTAATATGTGAAGCTTAATGGGCGAAGCAGCATATTAACAGAGGAAAATGAGAGGCATTTCTTGACCTGGTAATTTGGAAGGAGAGTAGGTGAAGTGTGTAAATTAGAGAAAATTCAAAGGTGAGTCATTTTGGAAATGTATCGTAGGCATATATCACACTAACTGCAGCTCAGAATTGTGGATCTCACCCCTGAAATCCATTAGAGTGGGGCTTCCGAGCATTTTTACCATGTTAATACTTGCATGGTTGTTTGCTTGATTTTGTCACATGTGGCCTATGGTTATTTAAAACTTCAAATGAATTAAAATGATTCTTTCTCTGAAGTTTTAATGATGTTCCCTTGAGGTAATCAGAGGTACTTTGTGGTGGGAGGCATCCCAAGGCTGGGAATTATGGTATTATGGAAATGAAACCCACGTGCTACCTTCTTCCATTTTTAACTTAGAAGGAGCAGCTGGATCTAGTGTTTAAAGAGCTGAGGTTAAAAAGAAAGGAAGCTCAGTGATCCAAAGGACCGGTCTGAAGAGAGGTGGGAAGACCTTTGGGTTCCTTGCCCAAATCTAAATAGGAATTAGTGTAATTGCAGGAAAGGAAAACACTATGTCATCCCATTCTGTCAGGAATTTAATCCCTGCCAAGTCTTAGGATGCTATGCCTAGGAGTTCATTCATTCAACAAATATTTGTTAAGGGCCTATTATGTGCCTGGCTCTGAGGTACAATCAGCAAGCAGTAAATCAAGTAGTCCCTGTCCTCAAGAAACTGAAATTCATTTGGGATAGACTGACAGCCAACACACAGAGTATTATGTCAGCTGATACAAAGTGATATTAAAAAGAAAGAGAGAAAGGGAGAGAGAGAGGAGCAGGAAGAGCGAGAGAAGTGCTTTTTTATACAGAGCGATTAGGGAAGGACTCTCTGAGATGGCACTGTTTGAATAAAGGAGGGGTTTGTACAAAAATTCAATGGAGTAAAAAGTAACAAGTACAATGTACTTGTGAACCTAGGTCACAGGAGAGCTAGGAGAGACAGTTCACTAGAATTCCATTTGAACTCCAGCAGTGCCCTTGGCTATACTATTAAATGGATATTTAGAAAAGACCCTTGAGCACTCATAGGGTCTCGCTGCCAGAAAGCTACCATACCTTGGTCTTGAAACTCTGCAGAGCTCTATAGGCTTGCTAATAATATGAATCTGTGATGATAAGGACCACTGAACAATCCCAGTTTGGACGCTGATTTAGTTTATCATTGCACCTAGTCCCAATGACAACAGCAACAAGCCAGGCAATTATCCAACTCTAGGGAAAAACAAATCAAGATGCTCAGACCACACAATGCATTGAAGTTATTCTTTTTGACAGGTTGTCATAGTGTGTTAAATAAAATTTCTCATCTACACATCTGAAGGTGAGAAGTAACATGGCATAGAAGCTTCAGCAAGAATAGAATTGGCTATTTGGGGGAAGTTTTACCTTCAAGACGAAAGTCACTTGCTTACTTAAGCCATTATCCATCTGCCTTCTTATGCATGAATCTTCTCTAGTATATTTCAGGTTTTTTTTTTTTTTTTTTTTTTTTTTT
>NW_006781329.1:1281896-1285778 GCF_000442215.2 Lipotes vexillifer
CCCGTGTCCTCTGCATCGGCAGGCGGACTCTCAACCACTGCGCCACCAGGGAAGCCCTATTTCAGGTTTTTGCCATGGTTAGGATTTTTTTTTTTGTCTGTGAGAAAAAGAACCCATTCAAACAATCTTAAGAAAAACCGGAGAAATTAGGGAGAGATAAGGCAATAGCATCGGACCTAAGGGAAGGAAGTCAGTTGGGGCTCATGAGATACTAGAACCCCAAGTAGGCAATCATAAAGAATGGAAGTTACTTTCTCCAGCTCTCTGGAATCTTGTGGTCTCTTGTCTTTGCTTCTTTCTGCCCATCTGCTTCATTTGTGTGTGTGTGTGTCTCTCTCTCTCTGAAGAATGGGTTTCTAGATTTCTCTGAGCACATGGCTGCTCTAGATTCTATCTTTACATTACTTCCTTGTTCATTCTTAAAAAAAAAAAAGACTCACTAGGAACTAGTCTTATCCAATAAATAAATACGTGTAAAAAGCAAGTTACAAATAAATATACACAGTGCAATCTTGTTCTATAAACAGTTTTAGTATGTGTATGTATGCTTAGAAAAAAAAATGGGACAGAAATGAACTAAAGTGTTTTTAATGGTTATCTCCAAGTGATAGGATTATGGGTGATTTAACTTTTTTCTTTGAGCATGTCTGTACTTTTCCATCAGTACCATATCTATTTTTGTAAATGTAAAAAAAAAAAAAAATTAAAGTGAAATACATGTAGTGAATCCAATTAGCCTAGGACTAAACCTGACAACAGAGCAGGCATGTGCCAGATCTAGGGTTAAGGGAACAAAGGCTTATGGAAGATGGTGGCCAATTGCATTGGGGAAGGTAGCAGGAAAAACTTCACACACACAGAGGGGCTGGCTCTTTATTTCTACATTTATTTGTTTTCAAGAAAAAATCCTCAGTTTTCAGTACCATCATGGGAAAAGAATTTGCAAATAATGATGCCATGTTCCTCAGATCTCCAGATTTTCTCTTTTTTTCCTTCTTGCTTTACTTGTGCAACTAAATGTTATCTAAGAGTCAGTCAGTCACAGCATCCTATATTGTAGAACCCACTGCTCAGTGACATCCAGGTGATAAAGCTGAGAGTACGGACTTACAGTAGGGAGCCTATATCCTACATGACCAAATCTAAATGGCCCAAAGAAAGACACTTGTTGTTATCAAGCATACAGTAGCCAAATGCAGCTTCCCTTGTCCATTCAATTCAGCATCTATAGATCTACAGTTCTGTGCCCTGACTAGCCCTTACCACCATCATCTTTACTGCTAGGTATGGCAATTGGCTCTGGTTCATCTCTGGATAGGTTTTCAGAGATTAGGAAGCAGAGTAGGAGAAGACCTAGCTTGGGGCACAATTTAAATAGGACCTTGGACCAGCAATCAGGGCAGCAGGGGAGACCAACCAAAACACCAGAGGATCCAAACTGAGCCACAGTGGAGAGTGTGGCAAGGTTGGTTAAGGTCTAGAGGCTAGTACAATAAGGGGTGCACTAAGTGGGCAAAGGAGGGTGAGGGCAAGGGATGAGGGAACTGTTAAAGTTTAGCCAAGGGCTTAGAAAGAGCCAAGATGGCTTCCCATGAAGCCAATCTGTCAACAACCATTTATCAATCAATATTCAGCTATTCACTATCTATTACCTACCAACCCTGAGCTGGGTGTGTGTCCTATGGGAGGGTGTGTGTGGGATAAATGAGTCGTGTAAATGTTTGTGAGCCAAAGAAGAAACCTTGCCTGCAAAGTTCCATTGGAGAGCTGAACTGAGTTCCCAGTTAATCCACAAAAACCATAGCAAGGACCCATGAGAGAGTTATTATTGACAATTGTTACATCTTGGTCAAGCAATCTCCTGGAACTCCATATACACACTCCTGCATGAATATGGATGCAGTTCAGAATATCTGGTGTTCATATTAGCAATGAGAGGGAGATGTGTCCCTCTATAGGGAAAAAGCAGAAAACAACTTTAAGTGAATTAGATATTAGGGAGAATTTCCTCCCCCAAAGTTTGAGGAGTCAGTGATGGGACACTAAGAAGGGAACTGTTAGATCCTTATTCCCTGCAAATTTCAAAGTTTTCTTCACAGCTTAAATTCTGCTTGGCCTGGAGGCAGGGTAGGACTGAGATGGCCTCTCTGATGGTCTTCCAGTTCCAAGTTTAGTTCTGTGTTTATGGCTTAGAAAACCCAACACCTTAACTGCTCAGATATCCTAGACACTGAATGTTTTTCACAGATTTGGTAGCAGAAACACCCTACCTCTTTGTTTAGCCACTTGAAAAGGAGGATTAAAGGGGAAAAAAAATCAGAGACTTGCTACGAATAGATGGAATGAGGCTTGTTTTGTAAAGCAGTGCCTCTAAATTGTGCCTGTATTCCTCATGGAAACTAAAGACAAAGCCAAGTTCGCTTTGTGCAAATTCAGCAGCACTGAGACCCCTTGGCAGAATGCCACATCACCCCTTGCTTGGGCAATGTTTGTGCAAAATCTTACTTGGTGAGCCCTTGCTTTCCTCCAAAGAACAAACAGGGTGGAAATTCCTGATCTACTGCGTTATCACCAGTAATCTGACCTGCAGGCTTGTACCTGAATACTGAAACCTTGGGGTTCACTGCTCAAATATAATACTTGGGAAAAGAAGAAAAGGAGTAAAGAGACTCTTCTTAACCTTTGCAAATGTCACACACTATTTATATAACATTTACCACTTGTATTTTCTACAGCCCAGGATTTTGTGAGGAGATACAACAGGCCCTTTAAGCTAAACTGCATTCCTACAGGTTTTAAAATGCAGCCTTTCCTCTCAGAAGGCTAAGCTTATAGTATGGACATCATACTTCAGGGGCTGATTGCCTCATAAACAATTTGAATTCTATTTCTTGGATAATTCCTGAAACTGGTCTTCTAATAGCTTCAGAAGAGAAAAAATTTCCCAGCCCTAAATAAATTACCAGCCCTAAAAGAAAAGTTGCTATCTGTTGGATGGAAGTTTTGGAATTCTTTCACTCTGTGTCATAATAAATGCAACAAGTTTTCATTTTCTAATCTAATCTTATTAAATAAAAATTGCACTTTTACAAAGACTGGACTCAAATTTCTATTGTCTTGCTTGTGTAACCACTAAGGAGCCTGAACTTGGCTGAAAGAGTTGCTATGTGAGGACTGGTATTTTACAAATTCGAGAAAGGTGGAAGCCACAGAGTCTCATTTTGACAACCTTACCAACTGTAGGTAGATAAGAAAAGCAAACACAAGTTAATGCCACCCAGGGATAGAGAAAACATGAACGTCCAGGAAATATGATAAACAAGTATATAGATCTAAGGCCTCATTGAAGGCATTTGCTTCAACTAAAATGTAGGTTTCATATATTTGATCCTTTAATAAAAGTAGACATTTTAGACTGAGAGCTTCTGACTAGCTGAAGTGTTGGGGTGTTTTAGAACTAAGACATTGTACCTTGTCTTAAAATGGCTGCTATCACTATTGTCAGAGGTTGTCAGCAGGCTGTGCTCAGGCTGCCTTTGACTCAAAAGTTGTATTCTGTTTGGCTCTCACTGTATTTAGAAATAATTAGTTGTAAAATCTTAAAATGAGGGTGTTTCAAATAAAAAAATACAGATTTATGACTCTTGAGAAATGATAGGTTCTAAAAGGATTGGCCACATTCCCACTTTCTTGACTGGGTGGAATTGGGGAGAGGTTGCCCCTTCTCTGGGGCACATACTTTCCAGTTTGGCACAGGTTGGCTGAGACCCACTTTGCTCTATATGTTTGCCTCCTTGACAACTGCAGATCTTTGGTTTTGACCAAAAACCAGAGCCTGAATGCTTCACACTAGCTCAGAGGTGACAGTCTGTGGCAGGAATG
>NW_006781329.1:1285919-1294317 GCF_000442215.2 Lipotes vexillifer
AGGAATGCCAACTGGTGCCACTGGAGACAATTGTGTGCCTCTTTCTTCTACACCCTGGTGAAGATATTTCTTTTCTTTTTCTTCTTCTTACAGAGGTATTATGCCATAGATGAAGGAGCCCTGGATTGAGGGCTGGGGACTTGGCTCTAGTGATAATTTCTTTTACCTAATTGAGTGAATTCACGAGAGCCTCTTAATCCTTCAGAGTCTCATTTTCTTTATGTGTAAAATGAGGGGTTCGGGGTTCATTGATTCATTGCCTTTTAAAACACATCTATTCTGTTGCACAGATTTAAAGATGCACCAAAGGACTCAATTATAAAAAAACACAAACTGATGTTGTGTGACATGCTCTGTGACTGTGTCTAACATCTTCTTAAAAAAGGGTGAATTTGGGGCTTCCCTGGTGGCGCAGTGGTGGAGAATCTGCCTGCCAATGCAGACAACACAGGTTCGAGCCCTGGTCTGGGAAAATCCCACATGCCATGGAGCAACTGGGCCCGTGAGCCACAATTACTGAGCCTGCGCGTCTGGAGCCTGTGCTCCGCAACAACAGAGGCCGCGATAGTGAGAGGCCTGCGCACCGCGATGAAGAGTGACCCCCACTTGCCACAACTAGAGAAAGCCCATGCACAGAAATGAAGACCCAACACAGCCATAAATAAATAAATAAATACATTGTGTATTATTTACCGCAAAAAAAAAAAAAAAAAAAAAAAAAAAAAGGGTGAATTTGAATGCCTTTCACCAGTTTCCATCGTCTCCACCGCTCCTAGCCAAGCAGGCTCTCTGTTACCTACCTGGTCTGGCAGTCACTGAGTTAAAGAATGGCCCCTGATCTCTAGGTCCCTTTCCTGCTAGGATGTCCTGTGGTTTTTTTTCTCTTCCAACACTCACATCTTCTTCCACCTTGCCTCCTTCTTTATTCTCTTCCTGTCTCCATATCCCCCAGCCGAAGGCTTGCTGTGGGTTTAGCTTTTCAAATCTGCCATACTTTCTGGAGACAGAATTCCTTTGGCTTTGTCCCTTTGTTGCTTTTTATTCTCACCTTGACAATAAGGACATGATTCTCAGTTTTACTCTCAGCTTGGTTTACTGTTAACCGAAGTTTCCCCCGTTTCTTTGCAGCAGCTGTTCTCATACCGTTAACCGGTTTTTAAAAGGCTTGAATTTGGAAATACGGTCACTGTGTGCCTCTTCAGAGATTCATCCATAACTGTCAGAGTCTTTTCATTCCCTGTCTTTTGTATAGGTTTCTTTTATGAGCAGAGTAATTTGCATTTGTCTTTAATTCTTTTTTTTTTTTTAACATCTTTATTGGGGTATAATTGCTTTACAATGGTGTGTTAGTTTCTGCTTTATAACAGAGTGAATCAGTTATACATATACATATGTTCCCATATCTCTTCCCTCTTTGTCTCCCTCCCTCCCATCCTCCCTATCCCACCCCTCCAGGCAGCCACAAAGAACCGAGCCGGTATCCCTGTGCCATGCGGCTGCTTCCCACTGGCTATCTACCTTACGTTTGTTAGTATATATATGTCCATGTCTCTCTCTCGCCCTATCACACCTCACCCTTCCCCCTCCCCATATCCTCAAATCTGTTCTCCAGTAGGTCTGTGTCTTTATTCCTGTTTTACCCCTAGGTTCTTCATAACATTTTTTTTTTTCTTAAATTCCATATATATGTGTTAGCATACGGTATTTGTCCTCTTTCTGACTTACTTCACTCTGTATTACGCATTTGTCTTTAATTCTTAATTTGTCTTTGCATTTGCTGTGGATGTAACATGCACATTTGCATGTTCTTTTCACTTCCATTCTCTTGGACTGGGGCTGTCTGAGGTGTAAACCACAGAGAGATTCAGGAGCATGTTTGCTGAACAGTAAACTTGGCTCTTCTGGTTTTATCTTATCCCTCCCTCCCCTTACCTGAGTTGTCTTATTATATTTAGATGCTCTAAACTGTGATCAAACATAGCCTATGTTTTCCATTCCTCTGGCTGCTTAATCCCATTAACCGAATATTAGACCTTTAAATAGTAGTTGCATTCACTTATCAGGAGAAGAAACCCTGTATAAGAGGATACTATTAGATTCTGGAATATAGAATCCTTGGGATTTAATTCTGTCCCTACCATGAACCAGTTGGGTGCATATCATGTACCTTTCTGGTCCTCAGTTTGTCTGTAAAAGGGGACCAATAACAATGTTTCTATTTCACAGAATTCTTCTGAGGTGCAAAGGGTAGGATGGGTGTAGAACCCTTTAAGGAGTATCATATTCTGGACCATTATGAAATACGGTGCCCTGAGGACCCCAGGCAGTACTGCCTCTGAGCACTCTGCTCAGCTTCTGTTTGGTTAATGATGGATCTTTAGTTCCATGGAGTTTCACCAACAATGACCACTGAGTTTCAAATCATATCACAGCTTCCCAGTGAGAGGAAAAGGACCAGGTTAAAATCTACCCACAGTCTCATGCTAGGGGCTTCTCTGTTGGTGTGAAATAACATTTAAACAGAAGGTTAATGCCTTACACTAAACCTGGAGTCCTGGTGCCTAGAAAAAGCATTAGTCCTAATTACTCTTTGTAGAAAGGCAGACTAGAAGTGGCCCTATATATTCCAACATAAAATTAAAGGGCTGTTCTTGAGAAGTAGATTTTCTTTTTCTGCAGTGTAGAATATTGAGAGAATTGTTAGTTGCTTCTATAGCCCACTCTGTAGCAATATGTAATTTTTTTGCCTCTTGGAGAGGAAAATTTCTAGTCAGTGTGCACCAATTGTAGGGTGTAAAGAAGTAGCTTTTAACTACGTCCAGTGATCCCTCCTCACTGCTTTTCTTCATCAGAGCTTAATCACCATAAGGCCCTTGGAGGCAGTGGAGGGGTATCTAGATTTCCTATAAAATCTACAAGGTCCTTGAGAATGGATCATCTCCTCAAACCATGAACCTCTTTCCTCCCTGGCACTCCTACTGCCCTGGAATTAGGCCTTTCTCTGTTTGTACTAGGCCCTGAGACATATGGAGTTAATGGATTTACCTGAATCAGAGGTTCAGATAGTTTAGATAGTGGGGCAGTTTATTCCTCGGCTAAGAATCCATTCTCCCTCAATTCTTCTTGTCACCCCTTTACTACTCCCAGAACCCTTGTTTCTGGGTTTTTAGGAAGAGAGAAGATCTCAGATTACTTTTCAGAGATCTCTGCTCCAGATGGTTCAAGTGTGGATAAGAAGGACTCTGATGGGAATCTAAGCCCATTGCTCCTGAGACACACTCCAAAATTTGCAGGCTAGAGTATAAACAGAAGGAAAAAAAAAACCCTCAGGCTAATAAGTCAAAGAAGGTACAGATATCACATGTCAGGAAAAAAGAAACCAAAACTAAAACACAGTAGTATTGGATAAATTGAAGAAAACATTGTTTTTCTTGAAAGTTTAGAATGAAAGTTTGGGTTTAGAGAGTTATATTTTATTTTACAACTTATGAGCAACATTTCATTGAAGTAGGATGGTTCTTCACTGCAAATCTTCATAGTCGCAAAAGACTGCTGTTTTCTTGGAGCTTAATAGAACTTTTTGACACTATTAACACTTAACTATAAATCAGAGTTTAGGAAGTGGATTTATTGTCCTATTAACCCTTGTCTGGGTAGATGAAATGCAAACTTCATTTCAACTGATTTCTTTGGAAGTAGCTTCCGAATTTCTGTGGTTGGGAGGACAGGCCATTCGTTCTTTAAAACTTGATGAGCTTCAACAGGGCAACTATAAATTCTCTTCTGACCTAATCTCTCACCTAGGGAAGGGTTATTTTCTTTCCAGATTGCTGACTGATTTCCTTCCTGTAGTGCTGGAAAGCCTTGTTCAAAGATCTCAAAGCCTGGCTGCATCTCTTTCCTAATGAAGCACCCTTAGCTTGAAGCTGGGGGAGAAGGTCCATCTGGCTTCTGCCATATGTGTGTATGCTGTCACACCAGTAAACACGGCAGAGTTTGCCGACAGTGCGGAGTTTCAGTTAGTCAGTCATAAATTAGAGATGAGATATGCTGTGTTCCTGCTGCTGCAAGCTTTCACACTCCAGAAAGGAATCTCTACTTACCTATCCTAAAGAAGAAGAAAATGTGGTTCAAGGAACCATTTGAGGGGATGCCACACCAAGTCAAATGCACACACACACACACACACACACATATATATATATATATATATATATATTTAGAGACAGGAAGAATGTGCACAGGATAAAGAAACCAAAATCATCTCCTAAGCACCTGATTTGCATCTGTTTGATTATTCAGTTGGTGCATTGGCTCTTTTGTTTCAAAGTGTATACATGTAGCCAATTATGGTTTTTTCCACTTTGGGTGGGTGCTAGGGAACAACTCCTGGAAAAGTCTTAAAAAACATTCCTACACTGGGTGAACATATGTGTAGTTTCCCCTCAAATGTGCTTTATTCTTGTCTGATAATCAGATAGGGAGAAAATAATTAAATTTTAATGCATCTGCCTTTTTAAAGAGAAAAGTGCTTTCTGATTCTTAATGGCAAGATTTCATTATTATGATTTTAATGCTTTTAGACTAAAGGAGAGTTTACATGTAGGCTGCAAAGAAGCATAGCTAAACTATTCCTCTAAGACATCTTTGTTTCATTTATGGGCTTGTGTGGAGGTGTGTTTAAATGCATTACATTTAAAACAGACTGTGATACATTAGACTATTTAAACATCTTAAACCAGAATAGCTTCAGATAACATTGCTATCTGTATCTGAAGGTATTACCACAAGAAGGTCACAACTTCTAAAACAGATTATCACACTTTTTTAATCCTGAACACCCTTTTCACCCAAGAGGTCCTGTGACCCACCCTGCATCTTCAAACCTTCTCACATCAAAAAAGAGTAAGACCTTAAAATACCTTCAATGGTATGATAATGGGAAAACCATGCCAATCTATTTCATTTGATTATTTCACAAATGGTCAGACCCTGACCTCAGCTAAGTTTTGTTTCTTTGAGGTTGGGATTTAGGGCAGGGAAAGAAAGGTAATGATGGATGGGGTGAGGAGAATAACTTAAGTTTCTAATTCATAAAAAACGACTGGGAAAAAGGAGGGAAGGAGGCCAAGACTGGCTTGTAAGAAAAGGGAGCTTTTGGTTTTATCTCAGTACCAGAAATAAAGACTACATGCCCTTTGAAATTCCCTGTTTGATACTTACTAATAGCAGGATTGACATATTTTTAGAAAAACTTCAGGCTTTGCATATGTAATTGGTTGTAGCCATCATTCAGTAACATCAAACACTGATTATGTTGCTGTAGTCAAATGCAGTAGTCCCTTCAAAAGTTATGTCCAACTCAAAATGTTACCTTATTTGGAAATTGGTTATTTTTGGATGTAACTAGTTAAGGATCAGGGTGAGGTCATATTGGATTAGGGTGGGCCTTAAATCCAATGATTGGTGTCCTTATGAGACGAAGAGAGGACATAGAGACACAGAGAAGAATGAAATGTGAAGGCAAAGATTGGAGTCAGCAATCTATATGCCAAGGAACACCACGGATTGCCGGCAACCACCAGAAATTAGGAGAGAAGCATGGATCATATTCTCCCTCAGAGCCTCGAGAAGAAGCCAACCTCACTGATACCTTGATTTTGGACTTCTGGACTTCAGAACTGTGAGAAAATAAATTTCTGTTATTTTAAGCCACCAAGTTTGCCGTAATTTGCTATGGAAGCCCTAGGAAACTAATACAGTTGCTTAACAATTTTATTTTAACAGTTAATAGCCATAGTTTCAGGTGCTTTACCAAATCAAACACAATTATTTTCCTGAGCTTAATCTTTCCAGCACTGTCGAAACTAGATTCATGAGACCCTCCTATGAAAGGAGTTTTGCAAACAGGAGCCCAGTGCTTCTAAATTTTCTGTGGCAAGGTAAGGGCACAGGGGTCCACAGCACTCCCTAATGTGCAGTGCCCTGTGCACCTTCTTAATACCAATTCCTATACCATCTCTAGTGTGGAAGAATGATAGTTAAATTAAATTCAAAGAAAAAATATTAAAAGCAGCAAGGGAAAAGCAACAAATAACATATAAGGGAATCCCTATAAGGTTATTAGCTGATTTTTCAGCAGAAACTCTGCAGGCCAGAGGGGAGTGGCAGGATATATTTAAATTGATGAAAGAGAAAAACCTATAACCAAGATTACTCTACCCAGCAAGGATCCCATCAGTTTTGACAGAGAAATCAAAAGCTTTACAGACAAGCAAAAGCTAAGAGAATTCAGCACCACCAAACCAGCTTTATAACATATGCTAAAGGAACTTCTCTAGGTGGGAAACACAAGGGAAAAGAAAGACCCACAAAAAGAAATCTGAAACAATTAAGAAAATGGTAATAGAAACATATACATATACATATACATATTGATAATTACATTGAATGTAAATGGATTAAATGTTCCAACCAAAAGACACAGACTGGCTGAATGGATACAAAAACAAGACCTGTATATATGCTGTCTACAAGAGACCCACTTCAGACCTAGGGACACATACAGACTGAAAGTGAGGGGATGGAAAAAGATATTCTATGCAAACGGAAATCAAAAGAAAGCTGGAGTAGCAATACTCATATCAGATAAAATAGACTTTAAAATAAAACTGTCACAAGAGATAAGGAAGGACACTACAACATGATCAAGGGATCAATCCAAGGAGAAGATATAACAATTATAAATATTTATGCACTCAACACAGGAGCACCTCAATACATAAGGTGAATGTTAACAGCCATAAAAGGGGAAATGAACAGTAACACAATAATAGTGGGGGGCTTTAACACCCCACTTATACCAATGGACAGATCATTCAAACAGAAAATAAATATGGAAACACAAGCTTTAAATGACACAAGAGACCAGACAGATTTAATTGGTATTTATAGGACATTCCACCTGGAAGTAGCAGAATACACTTTCACCTCAAGTGCACATGGAACATTCTCCAAGACAGATCACATCTCAGGTCACAAATCAAGCCTTGGAAAATTTAAGAAAATTGAAATCATATCAAGCATCTTTTCTGACCACAACACTATGAGATTAGAAATCAATTACATGAAAAAAACCTGTAAAAAACACAAACACATGGAGGCTAAACAGTGCGCTGCTAAATAACCAAGACCTCACTGAAGAAATCGAAGAGGAAATTAAAAAATACGTAGAAACAAATGACAATGAAAACACGATGACCCAAAATCTATGGAATGCAGCAAAAGTGGCTCTAAGAGGGAAGTTTATAACAATTCAATCTCACATCAAGAAACAAGAAAAAACTCAAATAAACAACCTAACCTTACACCTAAAGCCACTAGAGAAAGAAGAACAAACAAAACCCAAAGTTAGTAGAAGGAAAGAAATCATAAAGATCAGAGCAGAAATAAATGAAATAGAAATGAAGAAAACAATAGCAAAGATCAATAAAAATAAAAATTGGTTCTCTGAGAAGATAAACAAAATTGATAAGCCTTTAGCCAGACTCATCAAGAAAAAAAAGGGAGAGGACTCAAATCAATAAAATAAGAACTAAAAAAGGAGAAATTACAACTGACACCACAGAAATACAAAGGATCATAAGACACTACTATAAGCAACTACATGCCAATAAAATGGACAACCTGGAAGAAATGGACAAATTCTTGGAAAGGTACAACCTTTCAAGACTGATCCAGGAAGAAATAGAAAATATGACAGACAAATCACAAGTAATGAAATTGAAACTGTAATTAAAAATCTTGCAATAAACAAAAGTCCAGGACCAGATGGCTTCAAAGGTGAATTCTATCAAACATTTAAAGAAGTGCTAACACCTATCTTTTTTCAACTCTTCCAAAAAATTGCAGAGGGAGGAACACTCCCAAGCTTGTTCTACAAGGCCACCATCATGCTGATACCAAAACCAGACAAAGATATCACAAAATAAGAAAATTACAGACCAATATCACTGATGAACATAGACACAAAAATCCTCAACAGAATACTAGCAAACAGAATTCAACAGCATATTAAGGATCATACACCATGATCAAGTGGGATTTATCCCAGGGATGCAAGGATTCTTCAATGCAAATCAATCAATGTGATATACCATATTAACAAATTAAAGAATAAAAACCAAATGATCATCTCAGACGCAGAAAAAGCTTTCAACAAAACTCAACACCCATTTATGATAAAAAATCTCCAGAAAGTGGGCATAGAGGGTACCTATCTCTACATAATAAAGGATACAACAAACCCACACCAAGCATCATTCTCAATGGTGAAAAACTGAAAGCATTTCCTCTAAGATCAGGACCAAGACAAGGATGTCTACTCTCGCCTCGCCAC
>NW_006781329.1:1294461-1304095 GCF_000442215.2 Lipotes vexillifer
CCCAGACCGGGGCACGAACCCGTGTCCCCTGCATCGGCAGGCGGACCCTCAACCACTGCGCCACCAGGGAAACCCTCTCGCCACTATTATTCAACATAGTTTTGGAAGTCCTGGATGGCAATCAGAGAAGAAAAATAAATAAAAGGAATACAAATTGGAAAAGAAGATGAAAAAATGTCACTGTTTGTAGATGACATGATACTATACATAGATAATCCTAACGATGCCACCAGAAAACAACTAGAGCTAATTATGAATTTGGTAAAGTAGCAGGATACAAAATTAATTCACAGAAATCTCTTGTATTTCTATACACTAACAATGAAAATTCAGAAAGAGACATTAAGGAAACAATCCCATTTACCACTGCAACAAAAGAATAAAATACATAGGAATAAACTTACCTAAGGAGGCAAAAGACCTGTACACAAAAAACTATAAAACACTGATGAAAGAAATCAAAGATGACCCAAACAGTTGGAAAGATATACCTTGTTCTTGGATTGGAAGAATCAACATTGTGAAAATGACTATACTACCCAAAGCAATCTACAGCAACCTAAATTTCCATTGACAGATGAATGGATAAAGAAGATGTGGTAACATATATATGATGGAATATTACTCAGCCATAAAAAGGAACGAAATTGGGTCATTTGTAGAGATGTGGATGGATCTAGAGTCTGCCATACAGAGTGAAGTATGTCAGAAAGAGGAAAACAAATATTGTATATTAACGCATATATGTGGACTCTAGAAAAATAGTGCAGATGAACCTATTTCCAGGGCAGGAATAGAGATGCAGATGTAGAGAACAGACTTGCAGGCACAGTGGGGAAGGGAAGGGTGGGATGAATTCGGAGACTAGGTTTGACATAAATACACTACCATGTGTAAAACAGATAGCTAGTGGGAACCTGTGGTATAGCACACCGAGCTAAGCTCAGTGCTCTATGATGACCTAGATGGGCAGGATGAGGGGGGATGGGAAGGAGGTCCAAGAGGAGGGAATATATGTATACATATAGCTGATTCACTTCATTGTACAGCAGAAACTAAGACAACATTGTAAAGCAATTATACTCCAATAAAAAAAAATAAAAGTAAACTGAAAAAAATAATTAATGACAGGAACAAAAGACACAGACCAAAAAAAAAAAAAAAAGATACCCACTTGAAGCAAGTCCTCCAGATGGTCCCTGGTCTGATTTTCAAGACCTCTGACTTTCCTAAGAAATCTGGGGAGGTCACAAATACATCCTGCCTTTTAACTGAGCAACCCAAGAAACCAAACTTTTTTTGAGTGTGGTTTTTGGAAACATCAGCGATGCGGTTTTCTAGGGTGGTGGTTGCTTTGATTCTGTCAGTGCCCCGAGCTCCTCATCTCTTACGGGGCAGGCAGAAATACGGTGGTCTAGCCTGCGGACATTTGGATGCCTACGTAACAGCCTGCTGCAAACACAGGAGACTGCTGATTTACTGTTTCAGATCTTTGGTTTTGAATGTCTTAAAACTATGTAAATGGTAACATACCATAGTATCCTTCTGTACCTAGTTTTTCCATTCAGTAGTTTGAGATTCACCTGGGTTGATATGTGTAGGTCGATCAGTATAACTAACTGCAGTGTAATAATCTTTTGACTATGTGGCATTTGTTTCCAAATAATGCTGCAATAAATACTTTTGCGTGTCAAAAAAAAAAGTAGCCATAGTTTCAGGTGCTTTACCAAACCAAACACAATTATTTTCCTGAGTTTAATCTTTCAAGCACTGACGAAACTGGATTCATGGGACCATCCTATGAAAGGAGTTTTGCAAATGGAACCCAGTGCTTCTAAGTTTTCTGTGGCAAGGTCAGGGCACAGGGGTTCACAGCGCTCTCCAGTGTGCAGTGCCCTGTGCCCCTGCTTAATACCAATTCTTACACCATCTCTAGTGCGGAAGAATGATAGTTGTGGTCTTGCTCTCTATGTTTGGAGGACCTATGCTCCTTGTTTAGGGAGGGCATGTAGAGAATCTAAGTAGATGTTATAATAGAGATGAGAGGCCTTGGTAGTCATCTGACTAGTCCTCTGGGTTAGAAGATATGATGCATTGGTAAACCAGCTGGCTGCATTTCCCAGAAGAGCACTTCCAGGTGAAAACATCCTATTGATGTTCCATTTGCCCCTAAGTAGAACCACAGCATTATGATCAGAAAAAAAAGGGCAAATTTTGTGTTTCTAAGGATGAAATTTTAGTAACACTTTCCCTTCAGGGCAAGTACTTGTATCTTCTATTTATCTGACTTCCCAGCCCTTTTTAATGATACCTTCACCTTCAGATTTTCTCAGTTTAGGGCTGCCTTGGAAGTAGGTGGAGGAACGACTTCCTTAGGGTATAGGGAAATCCAGTTGAGATGCTCATCTGCTTGGGATAGCTGAGGTGCAGTCTTTTTGGAAGAGAGTGGTCTTTGAAAGACGATGGAGCTCTCATATACTGAAATCTGCAACTCTGTGTAGGGATGTTCTTATGTTCCCCATTTTGGTAAATACAATTCCAATCCACGACGTTGTTCAAATTAAAACCTGGAAGGCACTCTTGACTCTGTTCTGCATCATCTCTCATATCCAATCAATCACCATGTCCTATTGATTCTTCCTTTCTGCAGATGGATTCACATCTCTCCATCTCTCTCCAGCACGTCTGTCAGCCATCACTCTTGCCTAGATTATTGCAACAACATCCTAATGATTTCATCACCTTTAGTTTCTTCCCCTTTATTCTTTTCTCACAACCACAACCAGAGTGATCATATAAAATGTACTAATCAGATCATATTCCCTGGCTTAAAAGATTCCCATGACTTCAAGATAAAATATGAATTCTTTAAGAATGGTGTGATGGCCAATTTTATGTGTCAAGTCGACTGGGCCATAGGATAGTAGCCAGATATTTGGTTAAACATTCTGTGTATGCCTGTGAGAGTGTTTCTTAATGAGATGAACATTTGAATTGGTAGACTGAATAAAGCAGTTGCCCTCCCCTTGTGGGTGGGCCTCATCCAATCAGTTATAGGTCTGAGTAGAATAAAGGTGAGGGAGAATTCTCTTTCTCTCTGCCTGTTTTTGACATGGGATGTCAGTCTTCTTCTACACTTGGACTGTAGCTATACCACCAGCAAACTGTAGGACTTCTCAGCCTCCATAATCATATGAGCCAATTCCTTACAATAAATCCCTCTATCTATCTGTCTACCTATCTATCTATCTATCTATCTATCTATTTATCTATCTGGCAAGCCCTATTCTTCTGATTCTCTGGAGAATTCCAACACATTGCTTACTGGATATGGTCACTCCAGCCTCATCTCTTGCCGTTTTCTCACTTGCATTAAATGCTCTGAATTTCTTTCAGTATCCTGAATGGAAAGTCCTGTCTCTATACCACTGGTTCTCCTTGTTTGCACATTAGAATAACCTGGAGGGCTTTAAAAATTATTGATGTCTGGGTCCTACCCCTAGAGATTATTATTCAACTTGTGGGAAGGCAGCGGGGAGTTAAAAAAATCTTCCTTGGGGTAAAAAACGATGAGACTTTGCACATGAGTCTGGATTCTCATCCCCTATTCTGTTTATCAGGCTAATATTCACTTATCCTCCTGGTCTCCATTTAACAAGCACTTGCTCTAGAAGCTTTCCTTGATTACCCTTAGACTAGGTTAGTTCCCTCATTATGTATTCCTCTAGCATCCTGTACTTCCCCTGTTACTCATTACAGTTAGTATAATCACTTCTTTAATCCCTTGCCTTTGCTATCAGAATGGAAGCTCCACAGGGTAAGCAATTTTGTCTGGTTTTGCTCCACATTCTATTCCAGCACCTAACTTTGCACCTGGCATTTATTAGTTAGTAAATATTAAATTGAAAGCATAAATAAATGTAAGTGTATATGGCAGTATACACTGGGTAAGGTTCTTATTTGTTTCAGGCAGTCCTTTTGGGGGGACTTTCCCCAGCATGGTCTGGAATTCTCAGTCACTTTCCGGAGTGATTACCTTTCAGTGATTGCACTCCCTTCCTATCAGGGACTTGCTTTGGAGTACAGTCTTTGGGACCCATCCTTTCCAGGTGGCATATTTCTCCAGTCACCAGGTCTTCCAGGATACCTCTTTCTCATCCTTGACCTTCACCTACATCCCATCCTATCCCCGGTGGTTGTGAGACAGAAGCTTGCATCAGAATCTCTGTGGGAGACCATTTTCAAAACATACTTATTCAAACAACTACCACTTTCCAAATTCCAACTTGGTAAGTTTGGGGTGGACCCTAGGCATTTATAACTTATATAAGTTCCATAGATGATTCTGATATATAACTTGGTCTTTAATGCTTTATAACTGTGTGAAGCAACTACTAGGATATCAAAGAGAGTAATGAAAACACATCTGGGTCTCTACGTTAGAGGGAGAAGGCCAAAGGAAAAAGACATTGTCTATAACTTTTGTCCACCAGCTAAGGCCTGTGCCCTTAGGTGTACCTGTGGCACATTTAGGTATTCCTAAATGTCCGTCCAGGAATTATGACTCTTACTGTCTAATCCAGAGAAGTGACTCTATGATGGTTCTATCAGAGGGTTGGCAAGACTGCAGCAGACAAGGGGAGGAGCTATTTGGGGTCAGTGGAATACTGTAGGGCTCTCCAAATTATAAACAGAGCTGACCTCTTTTGGGTTTCATATCACAGGGAAGTTTTCTCCCCAGCTGCCTAACTGAGGCTGGCTTCTGTCAATTTGCAAGAAAGGGGACCTGGCACTTCACTGTGGTGTCACTAAGTGTTCCACTTTATGTAATACAACCTTTAGAACATTGCTCTTCAATATATGTTAGAGTTGGGCTATTTAAAGCTCAAGACTTATGCTGCTCAGACATGAAGCACAACACTCTAACATAGCTTTAAGTTATGCAGATTGTTTTTTCTCAGTTGCTGCAAGAAGCTTTGTTTTGTGATACTGGCCTAGGGCCAAACAGGTAGCGTGATATGAGTAGGCAGCACTCCTACTACCTCTCAAGTTGAAGGCTTCAGCCAAGTGCTGTTCTCAAACATGCAAACAGGGTAGAAACAAGTCTGAGGAAAGATGTGTGGGGCGGTGGCACAGTTTGGTTACATGTAGCCAGCACTTGACTGGGAGGTAGGAGACGTTGGATCCAGGCTTGGCTGCTGCACGGGTGGAAGTCCACTCACTCTCTGCCTTCTGCTCTCCACTTGGTCCAAGACAGGAGCTGGACTGGGCCATCTTTTCTAAACCTAAATTTTACTTCTTAAAAACTTAATTTTAACATTGGTACACATGCATAAATAACAAGCAGCAATGGGCATCACAGATCTTTATCCTCATGTCAGCCAAGTCCCTTTTTTCCTCAGAGATTTAGTCTAATTAACTTGGAGCCTAGTCAGTCCCAGGTCATCGCGAGTCCAGATTCTCCCATGATTTCTATCACTTCCCAGGCTCATAATCTTGTCTCTGCTTCATTACCCCCATCTCTCTGGGTGGAAACGCAGCCAAGCTTACATAAGAAATCCACTCCTAGCATTTTGTAAGCTTGGTGAAGTTTATTCATAACTGGGGAGGGGAAATATGGAGAAGTCATTTCCTGCTATGCATGGCCTCTCGCTACCTTCCTGGCTCCATTTTCCTTCTTCCCATCTCTACTTCTGCCTCCTCTCTCTTTTGACACTCTCTGTCCCCAACCTAAAATCACTCCTGTTATGCAGTGTAGTTTGGTCTCTGAGGACAGTGGAGGGGGATGTGGTTCAGCCTGGACCCCTAAACTTTCAAGCACAACCTCACAAGACTTACTGCTGTTGTGATTCACCCTTCCTAGGGAGCAGTCTTAGTTATAGATTTTTCCATTCCTGTTATATACTTGTTTGAAATCTTACCATGTGCTCAGGTTTATCATGCATATGTATACAATGGAATCTGCAGAAATTTTAGAATGTACAGGTGGGTTCTCCTGCAGACAAGCTGTGCGATGTTATTAGCCCTGAGCTATATAAAACCACCAAGACTTTAAAGCTTGAACCTGCACTATTTTGGTGCAAAAATGAGAGTGATGTTGAGGAAGAGTGAGAAAAGAATCCAAGTCTTTAGGTATAGATGTGCAAATTCCAAAGTGAAAGGTGGAAAACTATATAAATCACCCTATGAATGTTAATAAGAATACTTTACACAAAGCACTCTGAGTTTTCAGAAGAAAGATGCTGTATAAGCACAAACTTTATCTCATTAATCCTAACAGCATCCTTGTGAGAAGAGAGCTAAGGCAGATTATTCCATTTTGAAGACAAGGAAATGGATAAAGGAGGAGACATAACTTGTCACCAACATCATCATTATCTCTGTTTCTACAACAGAAAAAGACCCCTCCTTTGTAAAGCCTCCTTACCCAGGTCAGCCTCACTGCTGCATGATACTTTACTGCTGGATAGTGTTCACCATTTCACCTATAAGTCTCATCCATCCAACCAGACTCTGAGCTCCTTGAGGGGAGAAACTGGGCCCTCTATCTCTTTTGCACCTCTTCCCTCACTGCATCCTCCAGAACATCAAGGACTTAATAAATACTCAATTCAACGCTTGTTGACTGATGGACAGTCACTGTAGTATGGAAGTGACAGTGGTTTAACTAGCTATATTTTCCCTTTCCGGTCATTTTCCTTTTTTATGTTAAATTTTAAATAATTACAGAATACAAATACCTTTTAAAAAAATAAACAAAGAAAAAAGAAAGCATTCTAGACATTCCTTTTGTTTATCATTCTCTTCCCAGATTTAATCAATGATTTACAATAGAATTAAGGACAGTTTTAAGGAATATATTTTTGGAAAAGAAACTACATGTACGTAGAACAAAATTCAAAAGGTATTATGGGAGTTAATCATCTCTCTATTCTTCCCCAGGGCCACCTGGTTCCCCTTCCCAGAGGCAATCACTATTACCAGTCTCTTGTGTCCTTGCAGGGGTGGTCTATTCTTACACAAGTATGTAGATACTTACAATTTGTAACGCGATAGTAGCGTATCATAGACATCGCTCTGCACCTTGCTCTTTTTGTTTGAGGACATATCTTGGAGGTTGTTCCATGTCAGTATTTATAATTGCCTCACCCATAAGATTTCTTTATACACACATACTATCATTTGTGTAACTACTCTCTTACTAATGAACATTAGGCTATTTTCCATCTTTTCATATTACAATGTTACTATGAATTTTTTTCTACATATATCATATTGCATATGTGTTAGCATATCTATAGGATAAATTCCTAGAAGAATTGCTGGGTCAAAGAATTTGTACATTTAAAATTTTGAAGGACATTGCTAAATTGCTCTCCATAGAAAAAAGTTGTACCAACATACATTCCCAAATACAACAGAAGAAAGTATGATACATTTTAGAAAAGCCATATGAATGAGATGAAAATGTGGGAAAGGGGCAAAAATCAGGTTGTAGCACAGCAGTATGTCCCGCTGTAGATGCTATAGGCTAATATTCGTATATAGAGTTTATTGTGTATCAGGCTCTGTTATGGGCCCTTAAGTTAATTAGCTCTAAACAATTCTATGATTGTTAGATGATTTTATTTGAAGGGACTTTAAATTGGTACCTTGCTTAACAGTTAAAGTAGCTGTTAGAAAAGCACAAACATTTACTGAATATCTCCTGTTTGCCAGGAATAGAAAGAAACACTTCCAATTTTATGTTATTTAATCCCATGAGGCATGTATTATTATCCTCATTTTTTTGATTAGGAAACTGAAATTCAGGTTATGAGATTCACCCAAGATGTGCTATGGAATTAAAGAAGGCCTCTCTAACTCTTTCTACTGTGATACACTGGCTGTGATTTGGAAGATTGAGAATACTCAGTCAATTGAAATGACATTTTTCTAAGGAAGAAGGCTATGAGTCCAATAGTATTGCAGCAGGGAGGATGTCCAAATATATGTACTTTGAACTTGTCAGCAGAAATAGAAACCACCTGGAAACCAAAGGATATTTTCTGATATAAAAATCTCAACAATACTGCCACTCTCTGTCATACAGCAAGGGTCTTAGAGACAGATCTGTCATCACACATTATGACCCCGCTCAAGAAGGAACAGATTTTAACCTCAGCATCATTTTAGGAATTGGCAATTTTAGGAAAAGGAACATAAGGGAATGGAACACAAGTTTCATTTTCACTTTAGGATACATGGCTGAGCTGAGACACTATCAGTGACCAAAATCTGAGTCCTGTGGTTACTGCTCTGATGAAATCCTGTGGAAAGGGGAGTTTCACTTCCAGAAAGATTGATCACCAGCAGAACCAAGAAGACCCAAGCAATCATCTGTTGGTTTTTTCCTACCAAAGAAAACTGGCCATGGAACTTTTGCTGGAAGCCAGGGACGGCAATGTGCGTCTTCTGTGAGTTTGTGTTCAAAAGATGATGGTGCTGGGGATTTGAGAGTACCTTTTTAATAGGGGTATTTTGATGAGGCCTCAATACTATCAATTAGCTTAGTTCAACAAGTATTTACTGTGTTCCTGTCAATATGAGAATATCTCCATGATGAGTCAGCTGGAAGATATATGAAATATAAATTCTTGAATTTATGTACTATATGCAGAGGAATATTTAGTCTAATTGTGCAGATAAAAACACATACACATGAAAGGCTACAAGACATTCCTCCAACAAATAGTTGTTCATAGAATCTACTATGTGAAAGGCACTGAGCCAGGTTCTCAGAATACTAGGTTCAGAGGAAAGGAGATATGGATCCTTGCCCTCCTTATTTACAGTGTAGATGGGGAGTCAGATGATTGAACAGTTACACCAATTGAGAATTACAGAAATATACGCTACATAGATTCAGAGAGTTTATGTTAGGCTCTGTTGGTGGAAGAAAGCTTTAAGTAGAGGGTAGATATGTAAGTCAAAAGTGCAATGACCAAATATTTTTATCATCTTTCTTCTGAGTGTAAGAAATGTTCTAGTAGAAGATAGGCATGGAATCACAAGTGCTGATAAGCAAATATTTCCATCTTTCTGACTTCTGGACACATGGATGAATACACTTTCCCATACTTTTTGAAGTTAGGCTTGGTTAAAGACATGGAAACAACCTAAATATCCATTGACAGATGAATGGATAAAGAAGATGTGGTACATATATACAATAGAATACTACTCAGCCATGAAAAGAATGAAATAATGCCATTTGCAGCAACATGGATGTAACTAGAGATTATCATACTATATGAAGTAAGTCAGAAAGAGAAAGAAAAATATCATATGATATCACTTATATGTGGAATTTAAAATATGACACAAATGAACTTATCTACAAAACAGCAACAGACTCACAGACATAGAAAACAGACTTGTGGTTGCCAAGGGGAAGGGGTTAGGGGAGGGATGGAGTGGGAGGTTGGGTTTAGTAGATGTAAACTATTATATATAGAATGGATAAACAACAAGGTCCTACGGTATAGCACAGGGAACTATATTCAATACCTTATGATAAACCACAATGGAAAATAATATAAAAAAAGAGTATATATATATATATATATATATATATATATATATATATATATAT
>NW_006781329.1:1304131-1324306 GCF_000442215.2 Lipotes vexillifer
TATATATATATATATATATATATATGTATAACTGAATCACTTTGCTATACAGCAGAAATTAATGCAACATTGTAAATCAACTATACTTCAATAAAAAAAATAAAGGAATTTAGGCTTGGCTATATAACTTGTTTTGGCCAAAGCAAGCAAAATTGATGCGTGCCACTTCTTGTTGGAAGTGTTAAGAGCTGCATGCAATTAAACACACCCTGTCCCACTGGTGTGCTGCCCCTCATGGACACATGTGTTGAGAGGAAGCATCTGTCAGTCATGGACCCTGATGGACCACAATGAGCAGTGCCCTGTAGTCCTTACAAGGTATACATTGTTATGGTTTTAGCCCACTGAGATTTTGGACTTGTGTTTCTACAGCCTATCCTGACTCATGCGTGGGCCTTCTAGTCATTAAAATTTTTTTGATGAATATTTATTGAGGAACCTAAGCAGTATTATTAGGGGCTAGGAATAAATCATAGAAGAATACATACAAGTTTCTTCTTTTAGAGCGTATATTCTCATTTCAGGGAGGTTAAGGGATGAAGCTAGAGACAGATAACAAACATGTAAATAAAAACATAACTAGTGAGATTCTGAATTATAATTACTCTTAGTGAGATAGAAAGTACCTTTTTAATAAGGAATATTTTTTATTTTATTTTATTTTATTTTTTTGTGGTATGCAGGCCTCTCACAGTTGTGGCCTCTCCCGTTGCGGAGCACAGGCTCTGGACGCGCAGGCTCAGCAGCCATGGCTCACGGGCCCAGCCGCTCCGCGGCATGTGGGATCTTCCCGGACCGGGGCACGAACCCATGTCCCCTGCATCGGCAGGCGGACTCTCAACCACTGCGCCACCAGGGAAGCCCCAATAAGGAATATTTTTGACAGGGCAGTCAAAAAAGACCTCTCGGAGAAGATGATATTAGTAACTAAAATCTGAAGGATAAGGAAGAATTTACCATGTGAAAACCTAGCAGGGAGTATTCCTGAAGGAGGGAACAGCAAAAATCCTGGGATCAAGAAAGAGGTTGGCTTATGTGAGGAGCAAAAGAAGACCAGTGTGGTCTGAATAAGATGCTTGTGTGAATGTGGTACCAATGAGATGGGAAAGTCAAGAGCCCAATGTTATAAGCTGCAGTAAGAAGTCTGAATTTTATAAAATGGGAGGTCACTGCAATATTTTAAGTAGGAGAGTGATGTGGTATTATTTATGTTTCAAAAAGATCACTCTATTTGCTATGGGAGAAGGCCAAGCATGCATGCAGGAAGGCCACTTAGGGGACTATTATAACATTCCAGGAAAGAGAGTTTGATGACTTGGTCTAGGGTGGCAGCACTGGAGATGGAAAGAATTGGGCACATTCTAGATATATTTTACTGGTACAACACACAGGATCTGCTGACTGATTGAATGTGGGTGGATATTAAAGATGATGTCTTAATTTTTGGTTTGAGTTAAATGAATAGTGTCATTTGTTGGGAGAGGGAAGATTGGAGTAGAAACAGGAAGGAGATTGGAGAGGCGAACTAAGAGTTCAATTCAGATAAGTTTAATGTGCATATTAGACATCATAGTTAAGATACCAAGACAGAGTCTGGGCTTTAAAGTAGATGTTATGCCTGGAGGAAAAATAAGGAGTCACCAGCAGGTAGATAGTATGCCAGTGAGTAGATGAGGTCATCTAGGGAATGTGTAGATAGTAAGAGAAGGAGAGCCCAGGACTGAGCCCCTGGGTACTCCAAAACTTAGAGGCTGAATCGAAGAAGAGTCATGATAGAAGACTGAGAATGAGTGACCAGTGAGGTAAGAAAAAAGCAGAAGTGCTGGAAGCCAAGAGAAGAGAGTTAAGTAGGGAGGAATGGTTAGACATGTTAATTTCTACTGAAAGGCGGATAAGAGGAGAAGACAGACAATTTCATTGACTTTGGCACAGAGGTGGTTCTTAGTTAAACTGAAAAGAGAAAATTCAGTAGAGTTGGAAGCTAGATTGCAAAGTGTTGAAGAAGGAATGAATGTGAAGTGAACAAAAGAGAAGCTGTGTATAGAGAAGTTGTAGAAACAAGCAAAGAAATCGTCTTATTGACAGTAAGGTAGATGATGGTGCAAGTGGGTCAATGGAGTTATTTTTTTTAAGGATAAGAGGTTCTAAAGCATGTTATATAGTGATGGGGATGACTCAGGGGAGAGAAGGAAAGAGGGAGAGAGGGAAGGAGGGAGGAAGGAGGAGGAAGGAGAAGGAGGAGAAGGAAAAGAAGAGGAGAAAGAAGGGGAAGACTTTAAGTACAAAGTGCTTTAGAATGTATGGAGTTACAAGCACCAGTAGAAAAGAAGGCATTAACTTTGACCTCAATGAATTTGTGTGGGCAGAAGAGAGGTAGTAACATCACTGGCAAAGGCACATTTGTAATACTTAAGATGGTATTTTGGTATGAAAAGTTAGTAGGATGGATTGATTGTAGCCATGGCTTTATTAGAGAAATAGTAGTACTAAAGATTGTAAATATCTAATTGGAGAGTGGTAAGGGAAGATCACTCAGTACAGGAATCTGTTCTACTACTGCCTTTGACAGACACCCATCCAGCTTCTGCTCAAAAGTGAGGGCAGATTTCAAAGATGCTAATATTTGAGTTAGCTTTGGGAGTTTATTATTTAGGCCATGGAGAGCCAGAGTGGATTTGAGAGGAAGGGGCTTGATGAAAATAGCTTCACAAGAGGGAGCATTTAGGAGGATGGGAGCAGGGAGGCCATGGAAGTAGAGAGGCCAGGTGGGAGGCCTGTGGGACAGAGGCCAACAAGAGTGGAAGCATTGGGATTGTAGAGGAAGGGAGGCAATATGGTAGATGACATTAAAGGCTGTAATAGGAAGCATTTAAGACTGTTGGTATCTGGGAAGAAGAGTTAGGTACGGGAGAGGGTAAAATATGATATATATATTTTTAATCTTAGAGAAGTTATGACCAGAACAGGTTAAGTTAGATTTTTTTTTTTTTTTTTTTTTCTTGCGTTATGCGGGCCTCTCACTGTTGTGGCCTCTCCCATTTGTGGAGCACAGGCTCCGGACGCGCAGGCTCAGCGGCCATGGCTCACGGGCCCAGCCGCTCCGCGGCATGTGGGATCCTCCCGAAACGGGGCACGAACCCGCGTCTCCTGCATCGGCAGGCGGACTCTCAAGCACTGCGCCACCAGGGAAGCCCAGATTTTTTTTATAAGTGATTTTTGAGCCAGTGAGACTAGATGGATATGTAGAGAGAAAGTATGGAGAGAGAAGAGCAGGGAATAAAGGAGAAAGAGGAATGATAAAGGAGACAGAAAAGAACAGTGGGACAAAGACCAGAGTTTCAAGAAGAAAGTATTCCTACAACAGAGAGACGATTAGGTCCATACTGAAGATCACTAGTACTGTATCTGCTTAGTTTATAAAGTTCTTTCACAGTGATTCATTTCATTTACAAGTTTCAGGACTTCTCAGTAATTCTCTGAGGAAGAGGTAGTAGGTATTCTCATTTTCAGAAAATAGATTGGGTCAAGGTTACACCGCAGTTTCCATAGATCAGTGGCTCACAAAATGAGGTTCCCTGGGGCTTCCCTGGTGGCGCAGTGGTTGAGAGTCCACCCGCTGATGCGGGTGACACGGGTTCGTGCCCCGGTTTGGAAGGATCCCACATGCCGCGGAGCAGCTGGGCCCATGGGCCATGGCCGCTAGGCCTGCACGTGCGGAGCCTATGCTCCGCAACAGGAGAGGCCCCAATGGTGAGAGGCCCGTGTACCGGTAAAAAAAAAAAAAAAAAAAAAAAAAAAAAAGAGGTTCCCAGGTCAGCAGCAGCAGCAGAACCTGGGAATTTGTTGGAAATGCAAATTCTTGTGCCCCATTCCACATCTACTGAATCAGATACACTGGGGGTGGAGCCCAGCAATCTGTGTTTTAACAAGCTCTCCAGGTAATTCTGATGCACACTAAATTGGGGAACCACCAACTTCCATATAGCCAGCATGTGGTGGAGGGAAGACAGATGCCAGAGGGTTAAAGAGTGAGTGGCGAGTAAAAAAGGAAGGCAACTGGGGTGGTCACTTTCCCCAGTTAGGTCTGACCTCATTTCCTGGTCTTGTGGTTGGAGGGTGTTCATTCAAGAACTCTGGATTCTGCTTTTTCAGGACTATCTTGACTTACATTTGACTTTAAATCACTTTGTTAATGCATTTGTTCAGTGCTATTATAGTTGTGGGAGTACAGACTTTTCAATTAAAAATCAAATTTTATTAGTGGAAGGAAGAACCTCATTAAAAAAAATTCTTATAGGGTGTAGCATGGTGATCAAAATTATGCTTTCTTAATAAAGACTCACTAACATCTCTGTGCATCTAGAAACTACAATGTTCAGGCATAATCTTGCTATGGCTATTTAGGAAAAACATGAAAAAAGACTCATAGAACAGTCTGTTTTTTTTTTTTCTTTAACATCTTTATTGGAGTATAATTGCTTTAGAATGTTGTGTTAGTTTCTGCTGTACAACAAAGTGAATCAACTATACATATACATATATCCCCATATTTCCTCCTTCTTGTGTCTCCCTCCCATCTTCTCTATCCCACCCCTCTAGGTGGTCATAAAGCACCAAGCTGATCTCCCTGTGCTATGCAGCTGCTTCCCACTAGCTATCTATTTTATATTGGGTAGTGTATATATGTCCATGCCACTCTCTCACTCCGTCCCAGCTTACCCTTCCCCCTCTTAAGCAATAAAGCCTAAACCAGGGTGGGAACTGGTCTTGGGGATACTTGGTGGTCCTGAGAATCAATTAAAGTTGACTGATGAGAGATGACTGTTAATTTGGCACAAATTAGCAAACTGATACAGCGTCAGTTCACGGAGAGGTATTAGAAACCTTTCCCCTTTAACAATTTGGTCTTCTCTACAGAAGAGAATAAAAACATTTAATATGAATGTTTCCTATCTCTGCCCCTGTTTATCAATAAGACTTTTCCTTGTCCCAGTGTCGAAATGGGCAGTCTACTTTTTGTCTTGGACAACCAGCCATTGATCATTCAACCCCAAGTCCTTGGCCTTGACCTTCCCTCCTTGGCATTAATATAATTTCTCTTCTAACCTTCTTGGCTCCAGGCTCTAGCTGTAAAGCTTCCTATCTCTTTAGTATCTAAGACATCTGATTTCCTCTCTCTCCTTACAGACATGATTCTTCATCACTTAGGCTGAATGTCTTTGGGTGTTTTATTGTAGCTAAAAGAAGGAAGTAAACAGATTCTGAAGGTACCACTTCTGTACATCGGTTGTTTTTTGCCCCCTATTTTGGTCAGGTATGTCCTCCAAAGTCCAAGAAGTCAGTCAGGGTAGGAACTAACACATTTCCTAGTCCTAAAATAACTTCTGCCTGAGAGAATTTTTGATTGACTAAGGGAAAAAAAAAAACCTAAAAAACTGTTTTTGGCAATCTTCAACAGGACAGATGGAAATGTGCCTGGCAGGGTTTGATGTTCTAGGATGAAGTTTCCATCACCTTTTGTCTAGTCACAGAAGGTACTTTGGAGTAAGGAAAGGAAAACTGAGTTTGATGTGGGCTCATTTGGCTAGATATACGCTAGTTGGACATGCAATTTTTTGGCATGTCTGCCTAGTGTTTTCTGTAGTAAATGGGGAGCTCAGTGAGCATTTGATGAAGAAAACATAAGACCTCAACAATTGCAGCAGTGAAAAGAAAACATTAAAATAGGAAACTAAAACTCACGTGTGCCTATAAATTTCTATTAATGTAGACAAAAACGTACTTATGGGCCAGACCAGAGCCACAACTTAAGGAAAGACCTAGGTTAGATCAACTAAACAATGAACGCTATTGGCAGATTTACCAAGTTTAGGGGCTGAGCAAAGGTGTTCTACAGCTTTTATTTTTGATGTGTGTTGTTAATTAATTAAACGCATGTAGCCTTCCTGTGAAGCAAATCAGTGTTCCTCATTTCATGTGTGAGGAAACAAGGGCGGAGAGGATAAATGACTTGCCATTTTGCCAACCAGTAGCATCTCTCTAGCCACATTGCTAGAATTTCCAGTGGGGTTTCAAAGAATGACTTTAATTTCAAATTTAGTCTGGGTTCACGCAAGGCCACTTAGGTGAAATTTTCAGGTCTCTGAAGTCATTCACTTGGTCCCACTTGGGAGGTTGATAATGGTCAGTAAGGGTCTACTAGGAAGGTGTGGGATTTTAAGTGCTTCTCATAGTGACTTAAATTAGTACTTGTCTTGCTTTCTTAGTATAAACTTGCCATCCCTGAGTGCCACTTATGTGCTACACAGAACAAAGAGCGAGCTTGCTGGAAAATGAATTAATTCAATAATTGGTGGGAAAGGAACTTGAAACCTTGCCAGACCAGCAGCCCAGTGTGAGTTGTAGCAACAGAATAGAAAAATACCTGAGGAATGAGTTTCATGTTTATTTCTTGGGTACTGTAATAATTAGCAATAAGGGAAAGGGGCTATTGAGAGCAAACACTACGGATTCAATTTTTCTCTGGCATGATGGGAGCTCTCCATGTAGAGTGACCCCCTATACAAGATGGAACACTCAGAGTGTATTGGTAGAAGAGGAAAGTAAGCAGATTGTCATGGGAGAGCTAACTGTGTCTTGGAAGCCTGGATCAATCCACATAAATTAGTGAGGACAGTGTGCCTCCTTATGCAAACTGTGCAGAGAGGGCACAGAAATTATAGCACCCACAGATGGAAATGGGGTTTAAGAACATCTGGGACTTTGAAGGATAAGAAGTCACCTATTGGCAGTGCTGGTGGGGTGGCAGGGAAGGAGGACAATGAAAATCCAGTATTAGGATTGAGACAGGCATGCCTGGAAGATGGGAATGCTTAGAGGAGTGGGCAGTGGAAGATTCCAGGCGTGTGCTTCATTCCACAATCTGTAAATACAGAGATTATAACTCTTGCATTTTGCCAGTGGGAAAGGGAACTAATTAATTAGAGGAAAAGAGGATGTTACAGTATTGGGACATTTTGAATTTCAATGGAGAAGTTGTCAGAGTGTTTCAGAATGAGTCAGGAGGAGCTAAATGTTTAGGGGTGCATGGTTTGTGAGTGCATGATTCAGAGGGGGAATTTTATGTGCTAAAAATTTCATTAAGTGGGCTTTCCTTTTTCTTTTTTTGAGTTCAAAGTTTCCTTACTGGCAGCAAAATTCTAACATGATGTGATTATACTTAGGGAACTATGTTTTAAAGATCTGAAACTCAAATACTTTTATATATATATGAATTTTAATAGGGTCATTTCCTATAATGACCTTTCTTAAATGAACCTTGATAAACACATAAGCAGGTGTTGAATGGCTGGATGAAGCAAATCATGTCAAGTTCTGAAGGGAGTTCAGAAAGGACTCAGTAAAGATATATTCATAACCTAAAGTCCTACTTTCAATATATATCAAAATACCCAAAGATTTCTATATTCTTTCTTCCTCTAAACTCTTTCGGGCTAGGGGTCTCTCTTATGGGAATAATCCAGAATATGGAAAAAGTTAATGTACAATAGAAAACATTTCGAAAAACATGAAGCAAATAGAATAAGGTACAAATAAATAACAATACACCCATTTTGTAGAGCATACTATTTATGTTCTATTAAACATCAATAAAATGATGGTTATGAAGACTATATAATGAATATGTAAAAATCATAGAAACTTATTATTAATGGAACATTTAGGATAATAATAACTAACATTTATTTTGCACCTATTAGGTAATATCTCATTTGAAGTCCTTTAAAAGTTTTAACTAGGAAGATGGAGGAAGAGTAAGATGTGGAGATCACCTTCCTCCCCACAGATACATCAGAAATACATCTACATGTGGAACAACTCCTACAGAACACCTACTGAAAGCTGGCAGAAGACCTCAGACCTCCCAAAAGGTAAGAAACTCCCCACGTACCTGGGTAGGGCAAAAGAAAAAAGAATAAACAGAGACAAAAGAATAGGGAGAGGACCTGCACCAGTGGGAGGAAGCCATGAAGGAGGAAAGGTTTCCACACACTACAAGCCCCTTCTCAGGCGGAGACTACAGGTGGCTGAGGCGGGGAGCTTCGGAGCTGCGGAGGAGAGCACAGCAACAGCGGTGAACAGGGCAAAGCAGAGAGATTCCCTCACAGAGGATCGGTGCCGACCAGCACTAACCAGCCCGAGAGGCTTGTCTAGTCACCTGCCAGGTCAGGCTGGGGGCTGGGAGCTGAGGCTCGGGCTTCGGTCAGAGTGCAGGGAGAGGACTGGCGGCGTGAACACAGCCTGCAGGGGGTTAGTGCACCATGGCTAGCCGGGAGGATGTCCGGGAAAAAGTCTGGACCTGCTGAAGAGGCAAGAGACTTTTTCTTCCCTCTGTGTTTCCTGGTGCGCGAGGAGAGGGGATTAAGAGCGCTGCTTAAAGGAGCTCCAGAGACGGGCATGAGACGCTAAGGCTGCTGCTGCCGCCACCAAGAAGCCTGTGTGCGAGCACAGGTCACTCTCCACACCTCCCTTCCGGGAAGCTGTGCAGCCCGCCACTGCCAGGGTCGCGGGATCCAGGGACAACTTCCCTGGGAGAACGCACGGCGCGCCTCAGGCTGGTGCAACGTCATGCTGGCTTCTGCCGCCGCAGGCACACCCTGCACTCTGTACCCCTCCCTCCCCCTGGCCCTGGCCTGAGTGAGCCGGAGCCCCTGAATCAACGGCTCCTTTAACCCCGTCCTGTCTGAGCGAAGAACGCACGCCCTCAGGCGACCTACATGCAGAGTCGGGGCCAAATCCAAATTTGAACCCCGGGAGCAGTGCGAAAAAAGAAGAGAAAGGGAAATCTATCTCAGCAGCCTCAGGAGCAGCGGATTAAATCTCCACAATCAACTTGATGTGTCCTGCATCTGTGGAATACCTGGATAGACAATGAATCATCCCAAATTGAGGAGGTGGACTTTGAGAGCAAGATTTATTATTTTTTCCCCTTTTCCTCTTGTTGTGAGAGTGTATGTGTATGCTTCTGTGCGATTTTTGTCTGTATAACTTTGCTTTCACCATTCATCCTAGGGTTCTATCCATCCATTTTGTTTTGTTTTGTTTTACTTAAAAATTTTTCTTAATAATTATTTTTTATTTTAATAACTTTATTTTATTTTACCTTACTTTATTTTATTTTATCCCCTTCCTTCCTTCCTTCCTTCCTTTCTTCTTTCTTTCTTTCTTTCCTTCCTCCCTCCCTCCCTCCCTCTCTCTCACTCTTTCTTTCTTTCTTTCTTTCTTCGTTTTCTCCCTTTCATTCTGAGCTGTGTGGATAAAAGGCTGTTGGTGCTGCAGCCAGGAGTCACTGCTGTGCCTCTGAGGTGGGAGAGCCAACTTCACGACACTGGTCCACAAGAGACCTCTAAGCTCCACATATCAAACAGCGAAAATCTTGCAGAGATCTCCATCTCAACACCAGCAAGCTACAATGCTGGACACCCTATGCCAAACAACTAGCAAGACAGGAACACAACCCCACCCATTAGCAGAGAGGCTGCCTAAAAGCATAATAAGTCCACAGACACCCCAAAACACACCACCAGACGTGGACCTGCCCACCAGAAAGACAAGATCCAGCCTCATCCACCAGAACACAGGCACTAGTCCCCTCCACCAGGAAGCCTACACAACCCACTGAACCAGCTTTAGCCACTGGGGACAGACACCAAAAACAACAGGGACTACGAACCTGCAGCCTGCAAAAAGGAGACCCCAAACACAGTAAGATAAACAAAATGAGAAGACAAAAAAACACACAGCAGATGAAGGAGCAAGATAAAAACCCACCAGACCTAACAAATGAAGACAAAATAGGCAGTCTACCTGAAAAAGAATTCAGAATAATGATAGTAAAGATGATCCAAAATCTTGGAAATAGAAGAGAGAAAATGCAAGAAACATTTAACAAGGACCTAGAAGAACTAAAGATAAAACAAGCAGTGATGAACAACACAATAAATGAAATTAAAAATACTCTAGATGGGATCAATAGCAGAATAACTGAGGCAGAAGAACGGATCAGTGACCTGGAAGATAAAATAGTGGAAATAACTACTGCAGAGCAGAATAAAGAAAAAAGAATGAAAACAACTGAGGACAGTCTCTAAGACCTCTGGGGCAACATTAAACGCACCAACATTGGAATTACAGGGGTCTCAGAAGAAGAAGAGAAAAGGACTGAGAAAATATTTGAAGAGATTATAGTTGAAAACTTCCCTAATATGGGAATGGGAAAGGAAATAGTTAATCAAGTCCAGGAAGCACAGAGAGTCCCATACAGGATAAATTCAAGGAGAAATACGCCAAGACACATATTAATCAAACTGTCAAAAACTAAATACAAAGAAAGCATATTAAAAGCAGCAAGGGAAAAACAACAAATAACACACAAGGGAATCCCCATAAGGTTAACAGCTGATCTCTCAGCAGAAACTCTACAAGCCAGAAGGGAGTGGCAGGACATACTGAAAGTGATGAAGGAGAAAAACCTGCAACCAAGATTACTCTACCCAGCAAGGATCTCATTCAGATTTGATGGAGAAATTAAAACCTTTACAGACAAGCAAAAGCTGAGAGAGTTCAGCACCACCAAACCAGCTTTACAACAAATGCTAAAGGAACTTCTCTAGACAAAAACACAAGAGAAGGAAAAGTCCTATAATAACGAACCCAAAACAATTTAGAAAATGGGAATAGGAACATACATATCGATAATTACCTTAAATGTAAATGGACTAAATGCTCCCACCAAAAGACACAGATTGGCTGAATGGATACAAAAACAAGACCCATATATATGCTGTCTACAAGAGACCCACTTCAGACCTAGAGACACATACAGACTGAAAGTAAGGGGATGGAAAAAGATATTCCATGCAAATGGAAACCAAAAGAAAGCTGGAGTAGCAATTCTCATATCAGACAAAATAGACTTTAAAATAAGGACTATCAGAAGAGACAAAGAAGGACACTACATAATGATTAAGGGATCGATCCAAGAAGAAGATATAACAATTGTAAATATTTATGCACCCAACATAGGAGCACCTCAATACATAAGGCAAAAACTAGCAGCCATAAAAGGGGAAATCGACAGTAACACATTCATAGTAGGGGACTTCAACACCCCACTTTCACCAATGGACAGATCATCCAAAATGAAAATAAATAAGGAAACACAAGCTTTAAATGATACATTAAACAAGATGGACTTAATTGATATTTATAGGACACTCCATCCAAAAACAACAGAATACACATTTTTCTCAAGTGCTCATGGAACATTCTCCAGGATAGATCATATCTTGGGTCACAAATCAAGCCTTGGTAAATTTAAGAAAATTGAAATTGTATCAAGTATCTTTTCCGACCACAACGCCATGAGACTAGATATCAATTATAGGAAAAGATCTGTAAAAAATACAAACACATGGAGGCTAAACAATACACTACTTAATAACGAAGTGATCACTGAAGAAATCAAAGAGGAAATTAAAAAATACCTAGAAACAAATGACAATGGAGATACAACGACCCAAAACCTATGGGATGCAGCAAAAGCAGTTCTAAGAGGGAAGTTTATAGCAATACAAGCCCACCTTAAGAAGCAGGAAACATCTCGAATAAACAACCTAACCTTGCACCTCAAGCAATTAGAGAAAGAAGAACAAAAAAACCCCAGAGTTAGCAGAAGGAAAGAAATCATAAAAATCAGATCAGAAATAAATGAAAAAGAAATGAAGGAAACAATAGCAAAGATCAATAAAACTAAAAGCTGGTTCTTTGAGAAGATAAACAAAATAGATAAACCATTAGCCAGACTCATCAAGAAAAAAAGGGAGAAGACTCAAATCAATAGAATCAGAAATGAAAAAGGAGAAGTAACAACTGACACTGCAGAAATAAAAAAAATCATGAGGGATTACTACAAGCAACTCTATGCCAATAAAATGGACAATCTGGAAGAAATGGACAAATTCTTAGAAATGCACAAACTGCCAAGACTGAATCAGGAAGAAATAGAAAATATGAACAGACCAATCACAAACACTGAAATTGAAACTGTGATTAAAAATCTTCCAACAAACAAAAGCCCAGGACCAGATGGCTTCACAGGCGAATTCTATCAAACATTTAGAGAAGAGCTAACACCTATTCTTCTCAAACTCTTCCAAAATATAGCAGAGGGAGGAACACTCCCAAACTCATTCTACGAGGCCACCATCACCTTGATACCAAAACCAGACAAGGATGTCACAAAGAAAGAAAACTACAGGCCAATATCACTGATGAACATAGATGCAAAAATCCTCAACAAAATACTAGCAAACAGAATCCAACAGCACATTAAAGGGATCATACACCATGAACAAATGGGGTTTATTCCAGGAATGCAAGGGTTCTTCAACATACGCAAATCAACCAACGTGATACACCATATTAACAAATTGAAGGAGAAAAACCATATGATCATCTCTAAAGATACAGAGAAAGCTTTCGACAAAATTCAACACCCATTTACAATAAAAACCCTCCAGAAAGTAGGCATAGAGGGAACTTTCCTCAACATAATAAAGACCATATATGACAAACCCACAGCCAACATCATCCTCAATGGTGAAAAACTGAAAGCATTCCCACTAAGATCAGGAGCAAGACAAGGCTGCCCACTCTCACCACTCTTATTCAACATAGTTTTGGAAGCTTTAGCCACAGCAATCAGAGAAGAAAAGGAAATAAAAGGAATCCACATTGGAAAAGAAGAAGTAAAGCTGTCAGTGTTTGCAGATGACATGATACTATACATAGAGAATCCTAAAGATGCTACTAGAAAACTACTAGGTCTAATCAATGAATTTGGTAAAGCAGCAGGATACAAAATTAATGCACAGAAATCTCTGGCATTCCTATACACTAATGATGAAAAATCTGAAAGTGAAATCAAGAAAACACTCCCATTTACCATTGCAACAAAAAGAATAAAATATCTAGGAATAAACCTACCTAAGGAGACAAAAGACCTGTATGCAGAAAATTATAAGACACTGATGAAAGAAATTAAAGATGATACAAACAGATGGAGAGATATACCATGTTCTTGGATTGGAAGAATCAACATTGTGAAAATGACTCTACTTCCCAAAGCAATCTATAGATTCAATGCAATCCCTATCAAACTACCACTGGCATTTTTCACAGAACTAGAACAAAAAATTTCACAATTTGTATGGAAACACAAAAGACCCCGAATAGCCAAAGCAATCTTGAGAACAAAAAATGGAGCTGGAGGAATCAGGCTGCCTGACTTCAGACTATACTACAAAGCTACAGTAATCAAGACAGTATGGTACTGGCACAAAAACAGAAAGATAGATCAATGGAATAGGATAGAAAGCCCAGAGATAAACCCATGCACATATGGTCACCTTATCTTTGATAAAGGTGGCAGGAATATACAGTGGAGAAAGGACAGCCTCTTCAATAAGTGGTGCTGGGAAAACTGGACAGGTACATGTAAAAGTATGAGATTAGATCACTCCCTAACACCATACACAAAAATAAGCTCAAAATGGATTAAAGACCTAAATGTAAGGCCAGAAACTATCAAACTCTTAGAGGAAAACATAGGCAGAACACTCTATGACATAAATCACAGCAAGATCCTTCTTGACCCATCTCCTAGAGTAATGGAGATAAAAACAAAAATAAACAAATGGGACCTAATGAAACTTCAAAGCTTTTGCACAGCAAAGGAAACCATAAACAAGACCAAAAGACAGCCCTCAGAATGGGAGAAAATATTTGCAAATGAATCAACTGACAAAGGATTAATCTCTAAAATTTACAGAATCTCATGCAGCTCAATAAGAAAAAAAACAAAGAACCCAATCCAAAAATGGGCAGAAGACCTAAATAGACATTTCTCCAAAGAAGATATACAGACTGCTAACAAACACATGAAAGAATGCTCAACACCATTAATCATTAGAGAAATGCAAATCAAAACTACAATGAGATATCATCTCACACCTGTCAGAATGGCCATCGTCAAAAAATCTAGAAACAATAAATGCTGGATAGGGTGTGGAGAAAAGGGAACGCTCTTGCACTGCTGGTGGGAATGTGAATTGGTACAGCCACTATGGAGAACAGTATGGAGGTTCCTTAAAAAACTACAAATAGAACTACCATATGACCCAGCAATCCCACTACTAGGTATATACCCTGAGGAAACCAGAATTCAGAAAGAGTCATGTACCAAAATGTTCATTGCAGCTCTATTTACAATAGCCCGGAGATGGAAACAACCTAAGTGCCCGTCGTCGGATGAATGGATAAAGAAGATGTGGCACATATATACAATGGAATATTACTCAGCCATAAAAAGAAACGAAATTGAGCTATTTGTAATGAGGTGGATAGATCTAGAGTCTGTCATACGGAGTGAAGTAAGTCAGAAAGAGAAGGACAAATACCGTATGCTAACACATATATATGGAATTTAAGAAAAAAAAAATGCCCTTGAGGATATGGGGAGGGAGAAGGGTTAGCTGCGACAAAGTGAGAGAGTGGCATGGATATATATACACTACCAAATGTAAAATAGATAGCTAGTGGGAAGCAGCCGCATAGCACAGGGAGATCAGCTCTGTGCTTTGTGACCGCCTGGAGGGGTGGGATAGGGAGGGTGGGAGGGAGTGAGATGCAAGATGGAAGAGTTATGGGAACATATGTATATGTATAACTGATTTACTTTGTTATAAAGCAGAAACTAACACACCATTATAAAGCAATTATACTCCAATTAAAAAAATAGTTTTAACTTATTTAGTCATCACAACAATCTGAAGTGGTAGTAGTATTATCACCCCCATTTTGCAAATGACGGAACCGAGATAGAGAGAGGCTAAGTAATTTTCCAAGATTACACAACTAGAAAGAAGTAGTCACCTGGCCCCAGAGGCAGGATATAAAATTATATCTGTTATATGATTAAAACTATTTATAAAGCATATATGCGGAGAGAATACATTAATTCCAAAAAGTGAAAACACTTCTTATACACAACCATATTTCTGCAAGGCTACTATCTTCTGTGGTCCTCTAACTATCCATCTAGAAAAACATGATCTTGTTAGGGCTGAAAGTACTGAATGGATTGTGTGGCTCCTCTGGGAACATATGCAGTGTTTTCCTGGCACTGTATGGGTAACCTGCAGGGGTATTAATATAGTTCCCCATTTGTTTTCTCTCTTGTGAATCCAGTTACACACAATTGGAGATCAGAAGAAGCGGCTGATATTGGTGTGGATAAAGCCAAATACAATTCTGCAAGTTGACACTACCTTTGGAGGACTTTGTGGAGCCTGACCTTCAGACTCATATAAGACTATATTATGGTAATATTATTATATGGCATTTGATTGCTATTTACAGTTCAAAAATCATTTTCATCATCATCTCATTTAGTTTTCACAAAAAGATTGCCTTTATTTTGCACATGAAGAAAGTGAAGTTCAAAGATCTCTCAAATTTCAGTCTGAATCCAAACCCTATTATTCTATTCTTTTATACAAAAATTGTGATCATACCATGTGTGTGTACATCTTTATATACATGGATGTACATTATCTGTCTACCTCATCTATCATTATTTATCTGTCCCGTTCTCCTGCAACTTGCTTTTCTCACCTAATAGTACATAATATTCATCTCTCCAAACTAAAATGTAAATCTGACTTGTTCTTCTGTAGTCGCATTATAACCTGTGACCAAATGGATACATCAGTCTACTCAACCATTCCATTCTTGTGGATGAGTAGGTTGTTTCAAGTTTTTGCTATCACAAATACAATTGCAGTAAACATCCTTGTATGTATGTCCTCATGTACTGGTACTTTAATTTTTATAGGGTTGATTCCCAGAAGTAAAACTGCTGAATCAAAGGATATGCGCTTTTAAAATTTTAATGTATCGTGTCAGATTCCTCTCCAAAAGACTGGGTTAAACACTTTCCCACTGACGATGTCTGGAAGTGCCTGCTTGTCTGCACCCTCACCAGCACTGGGAGTTGTCACTCGAGTCTCTTACAGGATCAATCCTGGTGTTCTGACTTTAAATCTAGGTCTCTGTCTTTTCAATTAAGATGTCTCAAATAACAGAGACTTTGGGCAGATTTTTTTTTTTTAACAGTTATCTTTAGGAGATTATTCACAATCTAATAGGCTTGGGTTCTGTTAAGATGCTGCTTTTGGCCTCAGCCACTGCTTTGTATACACACAACATATCAATAAATAATAACCATTATGGTTGAACATTAGAGTTGACAGTGCAGTGAGTTATGAACAAATCTCCTCATTAGCAGCACTATTATTTTGGTGTTTGCAGCAATCTAGTAGTCACAGCTAAGTTGAAACAAGAGCCATTATGTATGTAAGACATTTTTAGCTCATTTACTCTGAACTCACTTTACATACAAGAGCACTTTGCCCACACCATATGGTGTAATGTCACAACAAGATGCAAACTGAAGTGAAGAGGAATAGGACCTCTGACATGAGAGTGTATGTGCTTGGATGCTTGTGGCTTTAGAACTGAGTTAACAACTGTTTCTGAATAGATTCAGATTTTAGTTTCCGTCTGAGTGACTCACATATTTTCTTGTTGTTAAAATGGAAGGGCCACTGTCCTAATATATTTATGTATGTCTGTGTTTGCTGATTAGTCAAAGTTGGAATTGTGACTTGCATCACTGTACTTAATTTCCCTTTTAAAAAATTCCTGTCAAATATCTCACAAGCTGAGGTTGGGGACTTAATTAATTTGAGTGCTGGATTGGGCAACCTTTAGCTTATCTGGCATCCTTTTACCTTTTTCTAGTAATGGCACCTTAATTTTACTCTGGGGACCCTCCCTCCTCAGCTCCTTCAGTCCATGAGGATGGGGCTCAAGTGTAGCACCTTCCTCCACTCCAGATCGAATACATTATGTCCCTTTGGTATGTGGTTGGTTCAAGGGTGGGCATGTAACCTAGTTCAGGACAATGACACTCAATTCTGGGACATTTCTTAGAATTATAGTGAAGAGACAATTTCTCTGTGCAGTGACTGCTAGCTCTAGGCTGAGGTAAGCCTGAGCTACAAGGTCCCCATGAGGACAGGGTCTACCTAAGAATGATGCCAACCCAGGAGGTTTGCAGAGCCAACAGGTGGAGAGAAACTAAGGCCTAATACCCCTGGAGCCCCTGGCTCAGTTTTCTGTGGACTTTAGCATTTTGTGAGCCAATAATTTCCCTCCCTCTCCTTATTTTTAACTTTACCCATTTTGAGTTGAACAACTTCCTTTACTTACATCCAAATGAATCCTAACTGATTTACGTTTTTAAATTGTTTTGATTTTTCTTTTTTTGTTGTTTCTTTTGGTTTTGATTTTTCTATTGCATTGTTTGTATGATTTTCCAGGGGCTTCACTGTTTCACTGCATAACCAAAGGTATTTTAAAACTATTTATAATGCAAAGTATTAATCAGATTAAAAAAAGAAACATAGGAGCTGAGGGATGAGCTTCTCTTTGTATGTTCCACAAACAAAGTTAGTGTCTCTTGTTTCTCTAGTTAGTTTGTTTAGCACATTTTTAGGTCAAACGTTGGCATCTGAGTTTCCCTCCTTCTTGGTCAAAACTAACAACTTCATGGAATTTTTTTAGGTTTTTAGTTCTTCAGATAATAGCACACAGAAGCTTATTACCATGTAGCACATTAAATATTGCCCTGGGGGCTGAGAATAGAGCAAAAGCTACTGATAGCGCTGACTGAAGCCAGTTTTCTTTTGGGGGAATCATTCAGTTGAATCACGAATGATTTCTTAGCTTGCCCTTTATTGTGTCTTGTTCCAGACACCTAAAGCACAGTTTGGAAATTAATATTCTTTCTTCTGAGATGAGATAGATTATATGTTAACTGTCTTATAAGAGTCAATAAGAATGTTTATTGTTTTAGAAATAAGGCATAAGGGTGGGTGGGGAAGACAGTATATTTTCCTCCAAAAAGAGCTAAGGGAGGGCAAGTCATCCTCTGTTTAAACCTCATTCTGAAAAATATTTTTTTCAACAAGAGGAGCCACAGAACATGGTACTTCCCTGGCAGTCCAGTAAAGACTCCATGCTTCTGCTGCAGGGGGCATGGGTTCTATCCCTGGCTGATGTGGCCAAAACAACAAAAAAATCCCACAAAACAAACATTTCTCCAATAGTCTCATGGAGATCACACGTGGAGGCAAGACTGGGAGTCACCTGAAGCACAGACATATGGGCAAGAACTGCACTATAGGACCATGCACATTGAAAAAGAAGTCTTTCCTGGGTTGAAACACTGTAAAACATACTGGAGGAAGCAAACATTCTTAGAAATACCATTGCTATGAACTCTATACTTAAACCATGTCCTACGCAAGGCAAAAGCAAATAGTAAAAATTGCCTGGAATTAGAAATAAGGGAACTTATATGAGGAAATGACACAGGCATGACAAGGATAATGTGGAGCCCACCGAATATGATGGACAGTGTAAGGAGAGACCTGGACAGGAACTTTAGAGCAGAGACATTTCTCTCAGCCCTGCTTGGCTAAGTCTTCACCAATTTTCTTTTTTTTTTTTTGCGGGTGGGAGGGGTGGGCGTTAAACATGAGTTTTTCTTTCTCACAGAACAAGCTGGTGGGTAGGGTCCCAAGAGTGAGCAGCTCTGCAGGCCCTTCCGTCTCGGTTATGTCCGGGATGTGTTCCCGCACATCTGCTAAGTGGCGGTCGTGCCTTAACGCCCCCATCCTTACTCCTCCAAAAGCCCCAAACTCAGGCAGGTAAGGGAGCCCTGTCTCCACGACCCCCACCATTCACCCCCGGCCTCCTCTTAAACCTTACTGACTGGATCAGGGCCACATGGCCAGACGTCAACCCTGCTGAGGGGTCGGAGGGGACTAGAGGCACCACGCCTCCCCATCCAGGCCCAAGCCAACATGATGGCTCAGCAGGCCCAGGAGGGTTAGGAGTTCGCACCTTCCTCCCCCTCCTCCGGCAGGATCTCCGGGCTGCCGTTTGGTACGCCTGCGGGCCCGTGTCCTTGGGGGGCGGCGGAGCTGGTGGGGAACGGGTACGGGACAGTGGCAGTGGGGAGTCTGGAGCGAGAGCCTGTGGTGCTCCGAGGATGGCCCAGACCTGGGACCTCCTGCACGTGGTGGGGCAGCTCACCGAGGGTTGGGGGGCAGGGAGCGAAAAGTCAGAGGTTTGACTCACCGGGCAGGTTGTCGGCGGGTAGAGCGCCTCGGCCAGTGTCGGCACGTCCTCCAAGCTCAGCTTTGTGGTCAAGCTAGTCTGTGTGCTTGAGGATCTCGCTGGAGCCGAAGCCGAAGCCGAAAGGCATGAGGTGTCCCGCTCCACGTCCCGGACAGCGCAGGCCACCAGCAGGTGCAGACTAGGGCCAGGGCGCCCTGTCCACAGCGCCTCCCACGGCCGAAGGACTTCCGGGAAGGGGCATTCCCTCTTGACCCAGAGGAGCAGCCACCGGAAGCAGAAGCAGAGAGAGCCGGAGTCGGGGGAGTCCGGGAAGTCTCAGAGCGGCAGATCCAGCACCTTCAGGAGTAGCAGGAGTTGCCGCTTCATTATCTCCTCAGAGTTCCATTGTAAGAGCTCCATGAGGCCACAAAAACAGCGGAAGGTATCCACCTCCTCCTGAGAGCCGTAGCGCATCGGGAAGAGAAGGTCACCCCTGCCCTGGACGTAGCCGAGCTAGTCATGGTACAGGCAGTCGGGGAGGAGGATGTCGTTCACTAGGCCCAGCCCTGGGTTCTTGCGACCTCGAAGAATTGTTGATTCTATGAGAGCGGCTCTTGCTCTCGTCACTGGCCATGAGGCTGCGGTGTCCATGTGGCGGTGAGTTCCTCCGCCCCTGCCCGGGCCTCACGGATTTCCACGGCAGCTTCAGGTGGAAATCCTCGTCAGTGTTCTTGCGCACGTGGGCCTTGTGCTCCTTGGCAGAGCCCTCCCAGCTGAGGTACCGCAGGAGGGACCGCCAAGCCTGGCACGGTAGGCTGGGGCTCAGACCCTGGGGGAAACCCCCCCCCCCCCCCCCGAACCGCCCCC